>NW_020622713.1:3286497-3528420 GCF_003573695.1 Papaver somniferum
TTTCGGAAAATGCGAAGATAACAGCATCTGAAATGATGCGCATATAAGGTACACACATGTAAAACTAATCCTGTTTTCATTGTTTCTATTGGTATTGCTGCCTACTGTATTTTGCATTTTTTGAAACCCATACCATCCATCCAGCGGAAACAATGTAAAGATAACACTACGGGGTTAGATGACGAACGAGCCTGGCAAGTCCTAAACATAAATGGAATAAAGGAAACGCATGTTGTTTTTGTAGTCTCATTGTCCTATATCAAAAAAAAATATCAAGGTAAAATACTGTTTTTTTGTAATCCAATTTAATATCCATGGTTTAAAAACTTTTGTAATTCATGTCTTTGTATTTCTTCCTAGGAATGTACTTTATGTGCTCCATGAATGACACTAAGATCTTCTTAAACTTGACATTCCTAAGGTTCATGACATTAAGAAAATGTATAACTGTGATTTCACCGTCGTTATAATTTGTCATGCCTATTTAACAAATGAATCAAACTAACTTGACTTTAACAACAGGTCGTGACGCCTTATTCCGACACGTCAAATCACATTACCATCTCGAGGTAAGTACTAATACTTTTTCATCCATTAAGGTTTGGTAAAAATTTCTTTGTGATGTATTCTGGATGAATTAAACATTGCTAGAGATTACTGTAGCAATGGTCACAAAAAAATATAAGATATCATTGTTTCGTAATATAGTATATAGTGGATGTATTGACACTCCCATGGATGTTATCCACAGTCTTGTGATTTGGGTTTTAAACTAGATGTTCTTCTTAGTTTTTTAAGAAGTAGAATTTTTCCTCTGGCATAAAATTTCAAACTCCATACCCCTCTCCGTATTGTTAGGGTTTTTGTGGCCAACTTTTATTCAGTTAATCACAAGGTTGAATTGTTGTGCTCGAAAGAAACAGAAGAAATTTCTCTGCTCCTTCATATTATAATTATCTTATGCAGTGAAGGTGTGTTTATGCTCCTTCGCTGGATCGTAAAAATGGGTCCTTTTCTTGCTAGACAGGTTTATTGAATGTGATTAAGAACTGTCCTTTTATTTTTTTCGGGTACCGGCAGTTACGTTTTAGTAGCATCTGTATCAGCTCTATTTGGGGAATTGTCAAAACCTTTTACTTCAGTTCTACTTTGCAATGAGAAGTTCAATTTCATGGATTTTTTTTGGTCCATTGGATTTTCTTTACACATTCCTTTTTCGGTCATCCTTGTTGGATTAACTTCAACATAGAAGTCACTAACAAGCTGGTTAGGACAAGATTAGGAAATTGATGTAATCCTAAGGGAATTAGAAGTCATCTAGTTCTAAGAAAAGGAAAGACATGTAATAAGGTAATAGGAGTAGGAAAAGGAATTCATAGTTCTATATATATATGATCACCAAAGTTGTGGTTGATCATATGAGCAAGATTAGAGCTTGTGTTTAGTTTTGAGAGATTTTCTAAACATCAATAAAGAGAGTTGTCTTTATATAAGCTAAGCTTCATCTTGCAGTTGCCATTAATTGGTATCAGAGCTTGTTTCTGAGCCATGGAAAATGAAACCACCATTGTGGGTGCAAAACAGTTCACGCCACCATCAATACAAGTTCCAATCCTCAACGCCACAAACTACACAGTATGGGCCATGAGAATGAAGGTACTAATGAAAATCTACAAGGTGTGGGAAACAATTAATCCTGTTACATTGGACCTAGACAAAAACAATGTTGCCATTGGATTACTCTTTCAAGCAATACCAGAATGTCTTGTTCTACAAGTTGGTGAACATGAAACTTCAAAGAAAATTTGGGATGCAATAAAGGCACGTAATCTCGGAGCTGATCGAGTTAAAGAAGCCCGTCTGCAAACCTTAATGTCTGAATTTGAAAGAGTGACGATGAAAGACACTGATACTATTGATAGCTTTGCAGGAAAGCTATCAGAGATAGCCTCAAAAGCTGCGTCACTTGGACAATCCATTGATGAAGATAAACTGGTAAAGAAGTTTCTCAATAGTTTACCAAGATCCAAGTATATTCATATCATAGCTTCTCTCGAACAAGTCTTAGATTTAAAGAAGACTAGCTATGAAGATATAATTGGAAGATTGAAAGCATATGAAGAGAGAATCCTTGATGAAGAAAACAATGGAGAAACTCAAGGAAAACTCTTGTACACAAACTCTTACCAACAAAACTCTGCGACAAGAGGAAGAGGTCGTGGAAGAGGTGGTAGAGTAAACAGAGGCCGAGGAAAGGGAGGAAGGTTTAACTCACAAGATAGAACAACAAGTCAAAATGATCAAAACCAAGGGAAAGGAAAGAAGGATAGATCAAACATTATTTGTTACAGATGTGATAAACCAGGACACTTCTCCTCTGTATGCCCTGAATGAATACAAAAGATGGAAGAAGCAAACAAGAATGAAACAAGGGAAGCAGATACAACTCTTTTCATGCACGAAGTTGTATTCTTAAACGAAGGGAAACTAATACCAAAGAACTACGAATCAAAGAATGGTGAAGAAGGAATCTGGTATTTAGATAATGGAGCCAGCAATCACATGACTGGTAAGAGACACTACTTTTCTGAACTCAATGAGAAAATCAAAGGACAAGTGAAGTTTGAGGATGGATCTTCTGTAGAAATTGAAGGGAAAGGATCAATTCTATTTCAGAGCAAGACCGGAGAACAGAAGCTTGTCACAAACATCTACTTCATCCCAAACTTACAAAGCAACATTCTAAGTTTAGGACAAGCTACAGAAGTTGGATGTGATGTTAGAATGCGACAAGATTATATAACAGTTCATGACCCAAGTGGAAGACTTTTATTTAGTGTCTCACGCTCACAGAATAGACTCTATAAGATAAGTCTCATGATTGGAAGGCCATTGTGTCTGAATATGAGACTGGAAGATCAGACATGGAAGTGGCACGCAAGGTTTGGACACATAATGCTTAGAAATGATATAGGAGGAGAGTTCACTTCCTTAGAGTTCAACAAGTTCTTTGAGTCAAATGGAATCAAAAGGAAACTCACAGCACCATATACACCACAGCAAAACGGAGTGGTGGAGAGGAGAAACAGGACTTCAATGGAGATGACAAGAAGTTCTTTAAAGGCTATGAAGGTACCTAATTATCTATGGGGAGAAGCTGTACGACACTCCACATACCTAATAAACAGGATACCTATGAAAGCTCTGAAAGACATGACTCCATATGAAAGTTTGCGAAAGAGAATACCAAACATAGATCACTTAAGAGTGTTTGGTTGCAAAGCATACACAAAGGTTGATTCTGCAACTCTTAAGAAACTGGATGATCGATCTCAGACTCTTGTGCATCTAGGAATTGAGCCTGGATCCAAAGCTTACAGATTATTCAATCCAACAACGAAAAGAGTAATAGTGAGTCGAGATGTGGTATTCGATGAAAAAGAAAACTGGAACTGGAAAGAAACTAATGATGGACCAAGTAGGGATCCATGAATGTTTCACATGAGATGGGGTCAAGTAATTGATGAAGGCGAAGGACCCATAATCATCAATACCAATGGAAACAATGATGGGATTCAGATTAAACAAAAAGCTTATGCAAGGAGAATTCTGAAAGAAACATGACTTGAAACTTGTAATCCAACTAAGATACCAATGGAGTTTGGACTTAAAGTTTCAAAGGCACAAGAAGAAGCAGAGATTGATCCAACGAGTTATAGAAGAAATGTTGGATGCCTAAGATACTTATTACACACAAGACCATATTTGGCTTTCTCTGTGGGAGTAGCAAGCCGTTATATGCAGAGTCCACGCAAGTCTCATGGTGATGTAATAAAGCAGATATTGAGATATCTAAGAGGAACAATCAGCTGTGGATTGAAGTATGGTCGAGGAGGATCAAAAGGAATTGTTGGTTATAGTGACAGCAGTCATAATATTGACCAAGATGATGGAAAAGGTACAACTGGTCATATATTTTATCTAGGTGAAGCACCTATTACATGGTGTTCACAGAAGCAAGACACTGTAGCCCTCTCATCCTGTGAAGCTGAGTTTATGGCCGCAACAGAAGCAGCTAAACAATCAATATGGCTTCAAGAACTGTTGGGTGAAATCAAAGGAAGAGAACCTGAAAAAGTTCTCATCAAGATTGATAATAAGTCTGCAATTGCACTCACTAAAAATCCAGTGTTTCATGGGGAGACGAAACACATTCACAAAAGGTATCATTTCATACGAGAATGCATCGAGAAGGAGGTCATTAACGTAGAACACATACCTGGAACTGAGCAGAAGGAAGATATATTAACAAAGGCATTGGCTCGGATCAAGTTTGAAGAGATGAGGAAATTAATAGGAGTACAAGATTTTTCACAAGCACAGTTGAAGCTTAAGGGGGAGAATGTTGGATTAACTTCAACATAGAAGTCACTAACAAGCTGGTTAGGAAAAGATTAGGAAATTGATGTAATCCTAAGGGAATTAGAAGTCATCTAGTTCTAAGAAAAGGAAAGACATGTAATAAGGTAATAGGAGTAGGAAAAGGAATTCATAGTTCTATATATATATGATCACCAAAGTTGTTGTTGATCATATGACCAAGATTAGAGCTTGTGTTTAGTTTTGAGAGATTTTCTAAACATCAATAAAGAGAGTTGTCTTTATATAAGCTAAATTTCATCTTGCAGTTGCCATTAATCTTAATCCTGCTAAATGTGTTTATTTTTTCCCATCATGGTGGTTCTCCTTAAAATTAGAGTTCCTACTATTGGATACATATGCATATGTTGTAGCTGCAGCAATTACTCTTGGTCTGGAAGGGTAATAGATGAATTATTCAAATTTAATTTTTCTTATAGTCCATAAAATTACAACCCATAGCTTCATACGCTAGCCCTGTCTTCAACTATGTATTAATCATTCAGATGATCGTACAATATAATGTGTAGACATTATTTTTATCAAGGTAGCATGCGGCTGAATTTTGTGCATTTTGTTGTGATAAAATGGTGTGTTTGGATGACTATATTATATGAGTCGTTAATAATGATAACTCTCTAACTGTAACTTCTTTGGTTTGTTTGTTAGGATATCTGATCTGTTTCTCAAGGCATTGGGAAGGTTTGGTAGACACAAATAGAAGGTGGATTAATTAAGTATAGTTGTCATAAAATTCTTGCTTTTTAGGGTGGTTAGTTCATACATGATTTCGCAATTTAATTAGCTTATATGCGACTTTACTGCTGACATCTGAAGTAATGAAACTCATCTTAATCATGATATTTTGGTAGGTGGAATTGGAACAATTTTGGCATGAAGAGTCGTGTTTGCCAAGCATTACTAGAAGCTAAATTAGTTTTATATTATCTTAAGTTGCCTATCAGCTCCGTAATTGACTACCTAAAGATGGATGCTGAAATCTACAAAGAAGCAGGCAAATAGCATCTATATGAGAGGTTCTTGGAGGTTGTTAAGGCACCTAATATGCATTGGAAAGTTTGGTTGTATCATCTATTTGCTTATACAGCACTCAAGAAAGTCTCGCCACAGTGAACAGTAAACAAAATTACAGAATTACAGCAGCACATGAAAGTCTGGTGCAGCAAAAGCTACAAGGCATCTAAAATTGGACTCTCGGTGCCTCTTTTTAATTTGCTTTCAAATGATACATCTTTGAAGTTTTATATTTGTATCGTGTATTATAACAAACGACCCTATATCTCGAGCACAGAGATACGAATTTAAAAGTTGCTCAGTATACTAACAGGGGATAATTTAAATTACTTGATAAAAGGATGGTCCTGATTCTCCTGAATTATATGAATTCAGAAATTTCATAGCTACCAGCTTAAAGTGAACCAATTTAATAGTGGTTCGGTTTCACCAATTTCATTTCACTTTTGGCATCTTAAAATTGCATCTATGTGATACTTTGTTGTTACCGGTGTCTAACGTAGGTGGATTCTCATTTACCTTGACATCAGTTTCTCGGATTCACTATAAGCTTAACATTTCCATGACATATTTTATTGTAACTCAAGGCAATATGAGAAAAGACGAAGATCGAATACGATGATCTTCAAGTGATATTGCCCTACTCCCATCTATGCTTGCTTTTAATTTACTCTCAAAGCCAGATTTCTTGAAGCAAAATTGATACAGTCCTAGACAGATAGGTATGATTATATAATTCTTAGTTGTTTTTACTTTTTGAAATCTATCATCTATGTGGTTTAATTTAATTTATTTTCATAATAATTAGCAAGTTACTTAATTAGCATGGTTGTTCCCTATCGTATTGGTTCTCATACTATAGAAGATCTTTAGGATTAATACATTACGTTAAAGAATTTGCAACCCATAAATGGCATTCGTATATTGCTGCATGTCTAATATTTATATGCAATACCTTTTTCAGAATTTGTTCAATATTGCCATTTGCAAAGTTACCATAAGTTTTGCCTGAGAAGTTTGGCAGTTATGTAAATTGCGAGATGAAGTCCTAATGAATATAGAATGGCAGCTAAAAACAACTTTAATCGGGAATTTCAAATAAAGAGAACCAGAGATATCCACGTGGATCGGATTAGTGTTATTCATACTCGTAAAATGTATGGAATAAAAAGTGTTTACATTAAGAAAGAAAAGAGTTGCCCGAGGGCCTTAACAAAAGAAAAAACATAAAAAATTCAACGGTCTTGTTTTCGCAATACAAATCCTCTAATAAACAATCATGGATCTACATCCGCAGTGAAGATAACAAATAGAAAATCTTTTGAAAAGGAAGATCTGTAGCGAATACTCGTTAATCTGATCATTAATTCTTTTACTTAGTTTAAAATACGTCGCACGTGCAGATCTGTGATAGATAGCCGTGGATTTGTCTGCTTTGAAATGGTGTCCCTGAAGATAAAGACAGTAAACCCAGAATAAAAAAGGTTTTGAAAGCACGCTGAAGCCTTAGTATTAATTGGCTAATAAACAGATAGTTGCCGCTAAAAATAATAGAGCACAGCCATAATGCGCGTTTAAGGTGAAATCACAGGATAAGATAAATCTTTTACCGGGACAAAGTCCCTGTTTCTAGCGCCATATTGTGAACACATAAATCACGAGGGCATTCTACGTGTTCACAAAAAATGTTCGCACATACACAATACTCTTGAATTAAATGACACATGCATAAAATGGATGATACTATGGATTCATCGACTCAAAGCCTTCGGGCTCATCACTGCCTAGTCGAGTAATATCAGGAAAATGATCGTATGAGGAGTAAGACTACAAATACGAACATAAATACGAATCATCTCTCCTGAAATAACTTCCCCTATAAATACGGGCACGTTTCCCACTTTTGCATTAACTGCTCCTTGGTACGAGGGACATTTATTGTCTTCTCTAGCTTTATAAATAGGAAAGAGAATGTGAAAATACCTTTCATCCTCTTCTTGTCAGTGTTCATCCTCTTCAATGTGGTTTTTGTTTTCTATTCTTGTTCTTTAGTCATTTATTATCGTCGTCCTTGTGAGGAAGATAACCAATTTTCAATTTTCTGACTCTTTCGCTTTCGACTGCTGCTGCCCCTGTATTAAAGACAACTTGCCTTTGATTTCTCTAATTTTTCTATCTTCGCCTGTGGTTGGTGTTTGTCGTCCTCTTTTATACAGGTATGGGGTTTTTCATTATTTCTATCATTGATTTATCTATCTTGTGTTGTTGTATATACCCGTTTGTCTTCTGCTGCTGTACTTTTGACTTTGTGACGAAGAACACATATGTCGAAGCATATATGCTTGCCCCTGTTCTTTGTTACAAAGTCTATAAGTCTGTATCTAAGTGTCATCTCTGGAGTCTGATGGGGTATTTCTGATTATTTTCAAATTTTAGGGTTTTTGATGTTAATCCGGATGAACCACCAGTTTCTGGCTTTTTTGATCTTTAGTGATCCCCTCGTATTCTCTTCTAAACTGTTTTTGTGTTTCCTCGTAGCCATGTCTGATCGTCCGCGGGCTCCTTACCAGACCCCGCCGTCTAGTTCGCCAAGATCCCCTATGCGTAGAGACTCTGATAGATCTCCGCTTGGGGAAGGTTCCTCTAAATTTTCGCAAACGGATCCTCGTGGTCATAGGGTTTCATCTTCTTCTGGTACGAAGGCTTTGCCTACTAAGAAAGGGGATCTGCCGAAGGGTTCTTCTGGGTCTAGGTACTCTGTTAACCGCTCTCCTTCTCGTCCTCGTGAAGATTCTAGGAGTACGCAGGCTTCCCCTCGTGATGATTCTAGGAGTGCGCGGGCTCCTCCTCATCGTAGTGAAACATTGGATGTTCCGCCCCTTCGTTCCATGGCTCCTCCTTCAGTGCCCCTACATAGTTCTTTGCCGCCTCCCCCAACGGTTTATTTCAAGGGGAAGTACTCCAAGGATACTATGTTGAAAGCTGATCCACCTAAAAATCTTCCTTCCAAAAGGAAGGCTTCAGAATTGAGTCCCACGTCAGATTCCGCAGACGAGGAAGAGGCTGCCCCAGTGATACACATCGTTTCAGTTGGTAAGAAGAAGGTCATGTTCAAACATATTTATCTTGAGATGTTCCAGGAAAAACATGAGCTTCAAGCCTTTGAGGTTCGCTTTTATGCCCCTGATGATGATTTCACTTACGAACTCATTTGAAAGTATCAGTTTGATGAGTTTCATCTGTTGACTACGGTTGGAGCCTTCAAGGCGGGTCTCATGTTGCCCCTGTATAAGTCGGGTGACTCCTTTTATTATGATGTGCTGGATAGTCGTGAAGGTTCTTCCACAAACACTCATAATCGTTCTGTGTCGTAATTTTCTGGGAATTATCTTCGTGCACTGAAGGAATGTTATCTGCGGAGCAAGGGGGAGACGACGATGACCTTCTACGTTCCAAATCCTGCTGAGAGAGAGTGGTACACTCCTCAAAATTTTAATATCTCCTTTGGGGATTATGTCAACAGTAGGAACCGTAAACCGTGGAGTGTTAGTCTTCATAACATTGCCGCTCCTCGGGGTGAAATTCTTCTTTTAAGTGAGGTGAGCGATGCCAAGCTGAAGTATGTTCCTGGCACCGAGGGATCTGCTAAACGGAAACTCTTTCCTGCTCGTGAAAGGATTAAGCGTGATCATGATTATGAGTGGCATGCTACTGTCATTGAAATTGTTAGTCCTTGGGCTTATGGTTGGATTCCTGGTCCGCGCGGTTGGCGTCCTTCTGAAAACAGCAAGCCTCGTGAAACTCCTCCTGCTCGTTATGGAGATTTCTGTCTTTGGCGTCTGAATTTTGCGGGAATGAATTTCCCTTACGCTCTTGATGGAGATGAGGAGGAGGGTCCTGGTGCTACCCTTCCACCGAAGAGTGCTGCTACTGCCAAGGTACAGTTTCTTCGTATATTCTCTATTCTGTTTGCCCCTTTTTTTTTTTACTTGGTTGAAAACATTTCTTAAGTGAGGGAGAAAATGAGCTTTTGTTGGGACGTGTACTGGTTTGTTAGGTGTCGAAGAAGAAGAAAATTGGACCCAAGCAATCTTCTACTGTTGTGACTGGTGAGGCTGAGGTTTATGAGAAGGTTACTAGTCCTGTGAACGAAGGGTTTGCTGAGGATGAAGAAATGTCCGATGGAGAAGAACGCACTGATACTTCTCCTCCTGATGACGAGGGTGGTAATGGTGAAGAAGAAGTTGTCACGGGTGGTGATGGTGAAGCTGAGGGTAATATTACCGCAGGTGGTACTGGCGAGGAGGGATATGCCCCTGTTGGCGGTAATACTGGTGGTTTGGGTGGTGAAGGATTTGCTGCTGGTGGGAATGAGGTTGTGGGTACTCTGCCCATTATTTCCCAAAATTTTTCATTTGGTAGGATATATTCTGGAGGGGAATCCTTTGATGTAAACGCTGCCATGGGTCTTGCCGAAGACTTCTCATTACTTTCCCCAAACGATGATTGGGATGTGCTTGGGAATCTTGGTAAAGAGGGTGCCACTGGTCAGCAGGCTGATAACGCAGGTGGTCATGCTGAGGGTTGTGATGTCGAAACTTGCACGGATGAGGAGATAACATCCAAGGAGAAGTCTGCGGTGGAGTCTCCTTCGGAGGATTTCCCTCACTCGCTGATGCCTGAGGGTGAAGATGCCATCTTAGCTTGGCTTAAGAAGAAGAATCTGATGTTCGTCCCTAATCCTGCCCAATGGTCACTGGTGAGAAGAATTCTGACGCCTATACTCGTCAGATGATGCAATTGTCTTCTGAGGACCGTGTTGCTGAGATGTGGGAGAAGAATTTGAGAGCTTCGGAAGCTAACCTGGTGGTTGACCCTCCATCCTATGTTGCTGATATGATGGCCATAGATGATGGGTACCAGTACGGTTTTCCCCAGCAGCGTGTCTTAGAGGTAAATCCTTGTACTTTTTTCTTCGTGATATCCGAACCCTTCGGTGTAATAATGTTTGTTGTTTGAGACATGGATGATGAGGAGCGAACATTGTAACCATGTTCTGTACCAATTCTTCAAAACAAAGTCTTTAAAGTTGGAGGCTAAGCTTCGTCATAGAGAAGAGGAACTGTCTGCGGCTGAAGTGGAGATAAATGAACTTAGGGGCCGTCTTAAGGAAAAATAACAGCTGGTAACGCCGAGGAGAGTCTTCGTTCAGAGCTTGCTGCAGTCCGCAACGAATTGGAGCAGACTCGCAGAAATGTCTCGTCCCTCATAGGTTCGTATTTTACCAATCTTTCACTCCTCGTGATTCCCTATTTGTACTTTGGTGTTTTGTCTGAGTCTCCCCACCCTATCTTCAGTGGGTGGAGTCCTCGAGCTGATATGGCTTCGGAAAGAAAGGAAACGACAGAAATCGCGTATTGTAGAGTTGGTGGGGAAGTTGAAAAGCGAAGATGTAAAGTGGAACGCTCGTGCTGATGAGCACAACGCCTTAGCAGCTGAGTGGCGTGAAAAGCGAACACAAATGGTTGATATGCAAAATAAGTACAACCATGACCGTCGTCTGTTCAACGGTACGCTGCTATGGACGCGTGATAACTTGCGGGAAGCTCGAGGACATGCTTCGGACTTAGATGCTAGAGTGTGCCTTTTGGAAGAAGAGTTACGACAGGCTCGTTCCTTCTTAGTCCCCGGGGTTAGGGATAGTATGCTGCGTCTTACCGAAGAAAGAGATAATGATAGGGCTGAGGTCGGCGCTCTTAGTAAAGCCCTAGTAGCGTCTCTAGCTGATGTTTCCCGCCAAATGGAGTCTGAGAGAGATCTTGAAGTAAATGTGTATCGACTCCATAAAAGGATGGGGGAGATGAATGATGAAGTCAACCATCTTCTTCACTTGGATTCAATGAAGCAGGTAGACTTAGATGCGAGTCAATTTGCTCTTACGAACCTTCAAATGGATTATAAGAAATTATCCGACGAGTATGACTTTCTTGATGAGGCACGGGACGCAGTTTTTAATGAGTATGAAGAGGCTTTGACTAATGTCGAAGGTATAACCTCGTTTTATCGAGTGTGATTATGTTATTTCTTTGTTTTAACCCCTTGGTATTTCTTGTTTTCAGCGCTTGAGGGACAGCTTCACGCAGCAAATGATGAGCTTAAAAAATCTCAATCTGCCTTAGTGCAGCAGGAGGGACAAGCCAACTATTTCAAAGGGTTGGCCGCGTCTCGTGAGGAAGCAGCAGAGATTGCCTCCAAAGAGGCGTAACGCCTATCTTCATTGTTGTCTCAGGCCCACCAGCGGACCGCTGTTATCACATATAAAGCTCTATGTCAGTTAGCTGAGGATACCAACAAAGTCCTAGACAAGATTGAACTTGATCTTAAAGCCGAACATGGTCTTGTCAAGAATTATCCGCGTTGTCCCCCACCCGCGCCCTTGCCTGGTTCTTCTGGGCCTTCTTCAGGTGGTAGCGTACCTTTATCTCGCAAAGACAACCCTGCTGTTGGAGCTGTATCGTCCAAGTAGATTTCTTTTATTAGTCATAGAAAGTTGATCCTCGTTGATTATATAGTTCCGGATCATTTTTTGATGTGTTTCTTTATCTATCTTATTTACTGAACTTGTAATCAACTCTTTATGGAATGGATCATCCTTTGGCATACCTGCATTATCAATTTATTTTTATTTTAAGTATTATGAGGTGTTAAATTAGAAATAACTTGCTTTGTAAAAAGTTAGAATGTTTGGGTGCGACACCGAAGGTAGGTACTTTCGTGATCGTCTTGAGACCTGTCACCCCGCTGGCGAATTCTGGGCCAGAGGATTCCAAAACGGTGGGGGCCGAGGCAGCGTTCTAGGATATGAGATGCTTATTTGAAATATTTACATGCACCCATTCCGTCGTCCCGCTGCCTTAAAATTGGTTGGGTATCTCTTTCTGCTGGGTGCCTTTCTCATGGTCTTACACTCATAGACACTGATAGGGGAGCCCTGAGAGATTGTAGATTAACTACTTTCCCCAATATTGTTAATTTATTATGTAATGTACATGCGTTCACCCAGCGGGCCTTTTGACCGTTTCGTTTGCTCGAAGATCTTGCAAAAAGTTTGTTTGATTGATAGGTTGAGGCCTGTTACTCCTCGTCCAGAGATAGAAACATGTAAAGCGGTTACGCTGCCTTCTTCTTCTGGTATTCTTCACGCAGATGCAAATATGTGCTGCTCCTATGGGTAGTACGGTTTGAGCCATTTAGCATTCCAAGGGTGTCGGAGGACCTCGCCTTTCAGATTGCGAAGATAGTAGGAACCGTTTCCCGCAATGTCGTGTATTATAAAAGGTCCTCCCCATATAGGTGCTAACTTGACCCATTTCTTCTCTCGTTGATACTGCGGGATTGTTCTTAGCACATACTTCCCTTCTACAAAATTTCGAAGCTTAACCTTTTTGTTGTATTCTCTCGCTAATCTTTGTTGATAATTTTCCATCTTTTGCAATGCTGCTTTCCTCCTTTCTTCCAGGTCGTCCAGTCTCTCTAACATCATGTCTGTTGTCAGATTTTTCTCCCATGCTTCGGTCTTTGTAGTTTGCATGAGGATCTCTGTTGGGATGACTGCTTCAGCTCCATAACTGAGGATAAATGGGGATTCCCCGGTGGCAGATCTTCGTGTTGTCATGTGCGCCCATAATACATTGTGTAGCTGCTCACTCCACCGCCCCTTATGTTCGTCTAATTACTTTTTGAGGATAAGGGTGAGGGTCTTGTTAGTAGCTTCCGCTTGTCCGTTGCTCTGAGGGTATATGTGGGTGGATTTGTTCTTCCTTATTTTGAAAGTGTCGAAGAGCATGTCTATATTTTTCACTTGTAATTGCTTACCATTATCGGACACGATTTCCGCTGGTATGCCGAACCTGCAAATGATGTTTTGGAATATGAAAGTAAACATATCCACGTCTCTGATCCTGGATAAGGCTTTAGCTTCCACCCATTTACTGAAGTAGTCTGTGGCTACTATCAAAAATCGTCTTTTCCCTGACCCTTCGATGAAAGGCCCAACGATATCTATGCCCCATTTTGCAAATGGCCACGGACTATCCACAGAATTTAACGTTGTTGCTGGCGCGTGTATCTTTTTGGAGAAACGCTGACATTCTTCACATCGTCGGGACATTCTTGCGGCATCTTGTATCATTGTGGGCCAGTAATATCCTTGCATTTTTACTTTGTCGGCTAGTGATCTCATGCCGCTATGATTCCCCGCGTCACCGTAATGAATGTTGTTTAGAATTCGATGCCCCTCTTTCCTGGATAAGCAACGTAGTAATGGTCCGAGGAAAGATTTCTTGTACAGGACCCCATCCCGAAGATCATATCTTCCTACTTTCGAGAGTATTTTCCTGGCTTGTTTATGATCCGCAGGTAAGGTTCCATCCTTGAGAAATGCATGAATCACCATTCTCCAATCATCTTCGTTGCTGAAATATTCGTCTTGATTTTCTCTCGACAGAATTTCTTCTTCGTCGAAATCTTTATGGATGTCTTCTCCCACCTGATCTTCGATATTTTATTCCACTGTATCTTGATTGGTAGCAAAGGAAAATTGTGATGCAATTGAAGGCTCGTATACCCTTTTTATTTTGATAGCTTCGATATTCTTGTCCTTCAGCATGGATGATATATATGTTAGGGAATCCGCGTGCCTGAGATCTCTCCTGCATAAGTGCCTGAACTTGATGTTCGGTATTTGCGATGCCAATGTTTGGACCAAGGCCATGTAAGCTGAGAGGGTATTGTCGTATACATTGTATTCGAACCCTATTTTCCGTATGACAAGCTGCGAGTCACTTGTCAGTCTTACATCAGTTACCCCCATCTCTATTATCAAGCGGAGCGCATGTACGACTGCCTCGTATTCGACGATATTGTTAGTATGCTCTTTGAATTCCAATCTGAGTGCATGTACGATCCTTTCTCCGGTAGGGGTGGTGATGACAATGCCTATTCCCACCCCTTCCTTATTTTTGGAACCATCGATGAATACTTCCCATCGTCTTTGGCTCGTGGGTTCGAGGACATCAACCGGGTCCTTATTTTCCTCGTCAGCTTCTGGTATGCCCCTAATCTCTTCATCGTTGTCCAGGGGGAGGTCTGCTAAGAAATCCGCCAATACTTGGGATTTTTGGGAGTGTTGAATTTCATGGATGATGTTGAATTGGTCCAGGTGGGTGTTCCACTTGGCTATTCTTCCTACTTTCCCGCGCTTTTGAGGACTACTTCCAATGATGCTTTCCATGGGACGCAGATGAAGTGAGCTAGGAAATAGGTTCTCAGCTTTTGAGTAGCCCACACTAATGCCAGAATGAGTTGTTCGATCTTCGTGTAATTCCTTTCCGCAGAATTGAGGGTCTTGCTGACATAATAGATAGGTTGTTCTATCTTCGTATTGGTTTTGACTAGCACTGCGCTAACTGCGTCTTCTGTCGCTGCTATGTACAGCGCCAAAACCTCATCGGGATCAGGTTTTTGTAGGATCGGAATTGAAGCCAGGTATTCCTTGATTTTTTGGAAGGCTTCTTCACACTCTGTGGTCCATTCAAACTTACTCCCTTTTTTGAGAATATTGAAAAAATGTTTGCATTTGTCCGAGGATCCATTGAGCTTTTGTACTTCTTTCAAATTCTTCGGAGATGGCATTTCCACTATGGCTTGAATCTTTGTGGGGTCTACCTCAATGCCCTTTTTTGTTACCAGATATCCAAGAAATTTCCCTGAGGTGACACCGAAGGTGCACTTTTCTGGGTTTACTTTCATGTGATGTTTTCTCATTGCTTCGAAAATATCTCTCAGATCTTGGTGGTGATATTTGTGCAACCTACTTTTGACGAGCATGTCGTCAACGTAGACTTCCAGGGTACTTCCAATCCATGGCTTGAAGATAGCATCGACCATTCTTTGGTAAGGTGCCCCTGCGTTTCGAAGTCCGAAGGGCATTCTAGTGTAGCAATAAAGTTCGTGCGGGGTGTAGAATGTTGTGTGTTGTTGATCTTATTCTGCCAGAGCTACTTGGTTGTAACCAGAATATCCATCCATGAATGATAGATCTTCGCACCCTTCCACCGCTTCAACCAGTTGATATATGCTTGGTAGTGGATAACTGTCTTTTGGACATGCCTTGTTGAGGTTAGTAAAGTCGATGAATATTTTAACCCCTTCGTTTTTCTTGGGAACCATAACCATGTTGGGTACTTGACTTCCTTGATGAAGCCTGCTTCTAGCAATTTTCGGAGCTCTTTCTCTACTGCCTTATGATATTCCGGAGCAACTTTTCTTATTTTCTGCCTGAAAGGTGGCGTGCCTGGTTTGATGCGTAGCTCGTATTGGATTATTTTTGGATCAATCCCCGGCATGTCTCCTAACTTCCAGGCGAATACATCCGCGTATTCCTTAAGTAGTTTGGTTAAGGAAGCTTCTCTTTCTTCGTCCATTATGGTCCCTATTTTGATCATCTTCGGATTTTCTTCTGTTCCTATGTTGATTTCTTTTACGGGATCCACTGGTGTGAACGTCGGCTTTGGGTCCCAAAGGACATGGAAATTCTTTAATTGTTATTTGGTATGTTCCTGTTCTTCGCTGGTTGCTGAAGTACTTGCCTCTGTGCTAAGAACATTATCATTCTTTGTCAAGCTCTTCCCCGCGGTTTCCTTGAGAAACAGGTCTATGGCCTTTTCTTTCGCAGCTTCTTTGTTTTTGTCCCTTCGGGTTTTTCGCTGCCCTTCCTGTTCGTTGTTAATACGATCCTGAGTGGCCTGGCACTCCTTTGCTGAGACTCGATCTCCCTTGATTTCCATTACTCCCTCGGGTGTAGGGAACCTGAGATATTGGTAGTAAGTTGCTGCCACTCCCTTGAGTTTGTGTACCCATTTTCGGCCGATAATGGCGTTATAGGGGGATGGGGCATCTACCACGCTGAACCGTGTCTCTACCTTCATGGGACCGACGTTCACCTGTAACACGATGTCTCCCAATGGCTTTGTGGGTGCTCCGTTGAACCCGTAGATGGTGTAATAAGAGGACATCAACTGCTCATCATTGAGCTTCATCCGTTTGAAGGTGTCGTATAATAGAACATTAACTGAGCTTCCCCCATCGATGAGGATCTTTTTGAGGTTACATTCGGCCACTGGTAGTGTGAGGACCAAGGGATCGTTATGATCTTCCATATCTTCTTCGATATCTTCAGTATATCGAAGATGATAGGTGCGTCCATCCACTCTTCGTGCTCGTCCACCTCTACGCCATCAATCTTATATAACTCGCAGTAATCTTCGAATTGATTTCTTAGCCTTTTTCCTATCTGCGTTGTAAGTGAGGGTCTTACGGCTTCGGAACATGAAATGATGTTGATTGTGCGGTTTTCCTCTGGAAGTTGGACTTGCTTGGTTCGTTTGGATCTATCCTCGGTGACTTCCTTTTGTATGTATTGCTTGAGTTCGCCAGCATCAATCAACTTTTGGATCATTATTTTGAGGTTTTTGCATTTCTCGGTCTGGTGACCATCGAAGCAATGATATTCACAATATTCTTTTGACTTCTCGGTCCTTGGGGGTTGTTTTCCCATAGACCATGGCCACTCCAAATTTTCCCTTCCCTTGATCTCTCGCAAGATCCGAGGGTAGCTAGAATTGAGCTTCGTATAAACCTGATCTTCGAATTTTCGATCTCCTTTTTTTCGATCATCTCTTCGTTCCTTCCTATCTTCGTGCGGTCGTTCCACTGATCTATTCCTTTTGGCCCCGCTGGTCTGTTCTGCGGAATTGGTACGGTGAGACCTTTGTATTTGTGCCATCGGGTTCTCACGCTGTATTTCTTCAAGACGAGCATGCTTCTCAATAATTATTCGAAGATCTCCTTCTGTCTTAGGTACGCTTCCGTGGATCTCAACAAACAATGGACTCACTCGGTCTAATCCCCATTTGTAGCAGTTGATGCTTACTACGGGATCTACACTCCCTATAGCTTGGCAGATCTTATGCCATCTGTTGGTGTAGTCCCTTGTATTTTCCTTGTAACCAATTGCCAGTGAAAAGAGTTTATCCATTCTGGTGTTGACAGCTTTGTTGTACATGTAGGTTCTCAAGAATTTATCTGCGAGCTGATCGTAGGAATTGATGGAGTCAGGTGGCAGGTTGTCAAACCAAGACAAAGCCGACCCCTTCAGACTTGATGGGAAATACCTACAGAGGACGCCGTCGTTTTGACTCCATCGGGCTAAGATACGATTATAATACCGGATATGTGCCGCAGGATCACTGGACCCGTCATAGCATTCAAAAGTTGGGACAGGGCACTTCAGCGGAATGGGGGTGTTTGATAGGCGATGAGTTAGGGGCGTGGAGTTAGCCTCTTTCATAAACTCTTCTAGCCTTCCTCTGCCTTGTCTGGCTTTTAGCTGTCTGATCTCAGCCATCATCTCATCACGTAGCTCTTCCATCGCGCGGTAATGTCCCACGTTCTCATGCTCAGTTGAGCATTTTTTTATTCGATCCTCACTGTCATAATAATCTGATTCTTTGGCGGCATAATACGGATCAGATACACTGCTTCCCCTAGCAGCGTTTGCTAGGATGATTCTTCGGTCTTGATTAGGCTCTGGTGCCTTAGAATTTGCTTCGTCCAGTTGTTGGATGGTCTTCATGCTTTGGGCAATCCAATCTTTTAAGTCTTGATTTTCTCTGGCAAGCAGAGCTACGACATCTGCGTAGACCTGCTGGCTCTTCTTAAATTCTTCGAGCTCTGCCATCAGTCGATGGGACTGGTTAGACCCCTGATTGGGAGTTCCTGCTTGTACCCCTACGGTCATGGTGCCCCCTTCATCTGTTGTGTGTATTAAGGGTGGTAGAGGATCAGCTTCGATTGTTGGTACCTCCAAGTTTGGTCCCCTCGGTTGAGTTTCCACCCGCGGTGCTAAAACCACTGGTATAGTTTGATTCTGACCGTTCGTTGATGGCATTCCGAAGGCTGGCGGGTGTGCGGGCTGATGTGTCATAGATTCTGCCACCCCTTCTCTTTGTTGATGAACTTGGTTTGTATCCAAGGTTTTGTTAGCTTCTGCAGCCTAGAGGGCCGCAGCAGTCGCACTGCTCTTTACCGCTGCTGCTTTGAGAGCCGCGGCTACAATGGAGTTAGTGTTCATAGGTGAGGTGATTTCCGCAACATCCTGCCTCTGATTAGTTGTCTTAGCTTTGTCTCCTTTTCTTCTTACTTCGGGTCATAACCGGGGTAGTCCTCGGTGTGTCCTTTGATGAGGCTTTGGTTTTTCCTGCCTCTAGTGTCTTTTCCATCTCGGGTCCTTTATGCATAGGGGAATTTCAAATAAAGAGAACCAGATTTATCCACGTGGATCGGGTTAGTGTTATTCGTACTCGTAAAATGTATGGAATAAAAAGTGTTTACCTTAAGAAAGAAAAGAGTTGCCCGAGGGCCTTAATAAAAGAAAAAACATAAAGAATTCAACGGTCTTGTTTTCGCAATACAAATCCTCTAATAAACAATCATGGATCTACATCCGCAGTGAAGATAACAAATAGGAAATATTTTGAAAAGGCAGATCCGTAGCGAATACTCGTTAATCTGATCATTAGGTCTTTTACTTAGTTTAAAATACGCCGCACGTGCAGATCTGTGATAGATAACCGTGGATTTGTTTGCCTTGAAATGGTGTCCCTGAAGATAAAGACAGTAAACCCAGAATAAAAAAGGTTTTGAAAGCACGTTGAAGCCTTAGTATTAATTGGCTAATAAACAGATAAGTGCCGCTAAAAATAATAGAGCACAACCATAATGCGCGTTTAAGGTGAAATCACAGGATAAGATAAATCTTTTACCGGGACAAAGGCCCTGTTTCTAGCGCCATATTGTGAACACATAAATCACGAGGGCATTCTACGTGTTCACAAACAATGTTCGCACATACACAATACTCTTGAATTAAATGACACATGCATAAAATGGATGATACTATCGATTCATCGACTCAAAGCCTTCGGGCTCATCACTGCCTAGTCGAGTAATATCAAGAAAATGATCGTATGAGGAGTAAGACTACAAATACGAACATAAATACGAATCATAAGGGATATGAGATGAGTATAAAAGTGCTGAAATATTAATAAGATGGAGATTTACGTGGTTCGGCACTAAGGCCTACATCCACGGGGGTTGGTGTTTCACTATGTATTGAATGTTTACAAAGATGAATGGATTTTGAGTATACATTAGTCTGCGGAAGAAGGGGATTTACTTACTCTTCCTATTTATCTCTCTTATGTCTCTTCTAAGGATTGTGAATTGGTCGACCCCTTTTCTCTTAGTGGAGAGGGGTATTTATAGGGTTGAAACGTAGGTCCTACTTCTGAGAAGTCGTTGCAACCTTATCTTCTTGTGCTTTGTGCACATTACGCAGAGGTCTTCGGTATATCCTGCGGTCTAAGCTTGAATACGAAGAGCTATCCTCGCTTGTTCCACGAGCTGATTGACGCGTGTATATCTCTTGGTATTTAATGCGGGCAGTTGGACGTCCGCTCGTGTCAGACAAGTGTCTCTTAGTCTGGTCACATCCCTGTAGTCAACCTTTCTCTCAGCCGTTGATCTCGGATCTTCCTCGGGTAGGATGTACTAACACCCGAGGGGTATTATCTGGTGCTCCTCTTTGCCATCATACCTCTGTGATCCTCAGTCCTTGACCGTCAGATCTGCTGACTGGTGACATTTTCTGATGAGATGCTCCCCTAGGTTATGACTGCTTGTTATCATGTTTTGATGTCTCGCTTTGGATGCTTTCCACGTGTCTCTTCCTGTACACGTGGTGGACAATGAAATGTGAACATACATCGAACATTATTGCAGTGGTGACTATGGCTTCAGGCTTTGGACTCCTACGAGTACAGGAAGACCGAGTATCTTCGGGTATTATTTATAGCCCTACATTAAACAGTAGCACGGCACGGGTCATATCCTAGTATGAAATACAGAAAGTGTCATTTAATCAAGTAGAAGTAGTGTTTGGGATCTTTAACCTACCAGCATTTAAAAGAGGAAAGATAAAAGTTGGGAAGCCTATTATTGGGGCGTCACATTCCATTAGAGGGGCGTCACCTAATAGGACAAAAACGGGTCACCCAGAAGTAATATCAAAAACCCCTTATCTCAAATAATTTTGTAATGACCGAATAACCCTTTAGTTAATTTTAATTTTATTTAATTTAATTAGATAATAATTAATTTCTACGGTTGGAATCGATCCAAACCTGGACGTAAAACCAATTTCTACGGTTGGAATCAATCAAAACCTGGACGTAAAATCAATTTCTACGGTTGGAATTAAAAGGAACCTGGACGTAAAATTGAAATTTATGGCTAGGTTGACGAAAGGAAAATTTAGTAAACTAAACCTAGACGTAAAATTAAAAATTACGGTTGGAACTCAACTAAACCTAGACGTAAAATTGAAAATTACGGTTGGAATTCAACTAAATCTGAACGTAAAATCACTTCTATGGTTGGAATTAAAAGAAAACTGGACGTAAAATAGGATTTTACGGTTGGAACTAAAAGAAACCTGGACGTAAAATTAGCTTCTACGGTTGGAAACTAATCCAAACCTGGACGTTAAACTACATGCAAATAAAATTTTACGGTTGGAATTAATCCTAACCTGGACGTAAAATCACTTCTACGGTTTTTAAGTTTTATTTTAGTTAAAGGGTAAGCTAGACATTTTGTATATGTGTTAGGATATCCCATAACTATTTTTTTGGACATTAAAAATCCAAGTGAAGCCCCTCTATTGGAGTGTGACGCCCTAATAATAGCCTTCAAAGTTGGATAGCAAGTAGTGTAATAGGAGACATTTACATTTGCATGTTGTTTTTTTTTTATATTTCAATCAGACTCATTACGCCTCATTCAAAAAATTTACTTCCTCCATCCAACTTTACTTGCCTAAATTGTGTTTTTTTAACAAATTTGTACCAAAAAATTGGTATATTTCCTATTAAAATTTTCTAATTATCAAGAAAGAAACAAAAACGATGATATGAAAAATAGTATATTGAACAAACAATTTGAAAGATCGATGGTGTATGTGGAAGTAATTTGAATTTCTTTCAAGTTTTTGCAAAATCCAAATTAAGCAAGTAAACTTGGACGGAGGGAGTATTAGTTAGCAGAGTTGTTGGATTTTTTTGAATCGGATCAGGTATGTGCCTAGCAAGTTAGGTACAAAATAATTCCTAACTCAAATAGCCTCGAGTCACATATCAAAATAAAATAAATAAAAATACAAGCAAACAAATATTTGAGACAGGGCGAGTCAGATGTCGAATCGGATTTATATCGCGAGTCAAATCCAAACAATATTTGAGTCAGATCCAAACAATCAAGGAGTTGTCTTTTTTTCTTTTTTTTCCCGCTCCCATTGGAGAAGCCAAGTCGCCCCTTAAATAATTTTCATGTACATGTCCTTTACATTTCCTTAGACTATATCTTGTGGGCTAGATTTGGCTGCTAGATTAGCCAAAAACAGTTGCAGTTCAAAAAATAAGAGTTGTCTATTTGTTAGTACTAGTTCTCTCTCCTAGTAATTGCTCGCATGTGAACTAGTACCGAGATAGTCACGCTGAATGAGGGATGAACAGGAAACCGAGTTACGGTGCTCAACTCTGCACTAACCTAAAACACATAAAAGGTGTTGGTCGATTAAGACAGCGGGACGGTGGTCATGTAAGTCGAAATCCGCTAAGGAGTGTGTAATAATTCACCTGCCAAATAGTCCCGAAAGTGGATGGTGCTGAAGCACCAGACCCATATCCAATAACTTGGGAGTTCAACCCTGCCCAACTGAGCTAATCCAAGTTGGTTCTACTCTGTGTATAATGTAATAATATACCCAACACTTTTAGTTATGAAACCATGGAACCCTAATTAATGTACCTAAAAGCAGTATTGATGTTAACAAATAGCTTCTATGGTTGGGACTATACAACATGCAACCTGAGTTTGCTAATAGTCTCATAGTTAAAAAGATTGCATCAGCTATGGGAGAAGTGAAAGAGTTGGACCCTCCTGATTGTGTTGTTCCAAAAGGAAAAGTTCAAAAGTTTAAGGTATTCATAGATGTTAGAGATCCATTAAGAAGGGGATTCTAGTTAACTAATGCAGTGGGAGAACAAGTGTGGATCATATTTTTTTTATGAGAAACAACCTTTTAATCTTTGTGGATATTTCTACACCATTGATCACAAGGAACAAGAATGTGAAACAATAACTAACTTCCTATTTCACCAGCAACGGGGTTATCTTTCCTCAAACTCTATCTTAGATCCTCCTTCTTGGTCTAACCCAGATAACATAGGCGTTAAAGCAGCTACTACCAGAGGGGTTCAAGTTATAGTAGACAAGGGAAGTGAACATGCAGTTACTGAGCATGAAGAAGAAGTGGGTAATTAAGACATGCAAATAGTTAATGAACAAAAGATACCAGCACAAAACCAAATGCATGAAAATATTGTTAATCAGGGTGGTCCATCCCATGTTTCCTCACAGTTAATGAGCTATGCTAGACAATAAAATCAATTGCTGAATCACGGAGTCAACTCACAAGATCACAATGAATCGGCTGAGGAAATGGGTTGTAGTGATCAAGGTATGATACATATTCATTTTAGTCGTGGAAGAGATAAGGATGCTTTTGTTCATAGGCAAGGAAAGAGAATTAGAATGGAGGAAGGAGGTCCTAGTAATTGTCAGGGTATCGATTCTTTCCCATCTCCAGAATTTAACATAGAACCCTCAAATATCTCAAAATATATTTCAAATCCCAATTTCAAACCAGATAATGTTGAGGGTAGCAACAATGTTAACAAAGAAGAGAGAATAGATCCAGCTTTGCTCAGGAATTATCTAGCCTTTGATGCCATTTTTGATAATTACAATGTTGATAACTTAGATCCAACCCAAATTCACCCTACTCATTGCTTCAACCAGCCTCTAAAAAACCTTATCAAAAACTTTCATCAATCCGCTCAGTCCATTCAAAATTCATCTAGCCAAATGGATAAATCTGAAGAAGGCACCCAGATTATTAGTGATGCTCAAACTGATTCACCTAATTCTATTCCATCTTATCATGGGACAGTATCTGAGAAGAACTACTCTAAGGCGTTCAAAGGAAATTCCTCAACTGCAAACAATCAGGTAATCTTTTTATCATAGTAGTTTTACTCAATTAGTTGCAATTTCCCAATTTCATAACTTTCATTGCTTAGTTTTCAACTCTCTTGTCAACATGAAAATTCTTAGTTGGAATGTTCAAGGATTTGCATCCAAAGAAACTAGAGACCATCTAGCAGACATTATATTTCAACACAATCCAGATATAAATTTTCTAGTTGATACCAAAATAAAAGAGGATAGGGCAAAAATTCTAACAAGACAGTACTGTTACCCAAATTCCTTGTTTGTAAGCTCACAGGGTCTGTCAGGTGGTATCATCCTTCTATGGAAAAATGGTTTTCCATGTGGTATAGTTTCTTCACAGGATAACATTTGGTACATTTAATAAAGTTTAATCCTTGTAAAGAAAAATGGCTTCTTTCATGCATTTATGGTTCAACTCACAATGATTTAAAGAAAATCCAGTGGAATTTCATCAATGAGCTGAGCCAAAATATGTTTCAGTCATGGGTGGTATTAGGTGATCTTAATGTTCACATAGATGCTAAGGGTCAATCATCAGATACTTCTTCTATTAATAATTAGGTTTCTTCCACTATTGATGTTGCTGGTCCAAAATATTTAGGTTACATTGATAGTAAATTTACATGGTCAAACAGAATCAATGGAAAGGGTTACAAAAGATCAAGATTAGATATGGCTCTACACAACTCCCATTGGCAGATTGAGTATCCTGACACTACTATATATCATCTACCTTTCCTTGGTTCTGATCATTGTCCAATTCTCTTAGTAACAGAAGCAGATTGTAGTAAACCCAAAAATTGTTGGAAATTCTACAAGTGATGGCTCAAGGATCCCTCTTGTTCACAACTACTATCTAGCTCTTGGACATCACAAAATGGTTTTTGTTCTGATCAAAACATTCAGCAAAAACTTACCATTACAAGAAGGAATTTTTTCAAATGGAAAAAACAGAAGTTTAGATACATAGAGAATCAATTACAGAGGTTAAAAGGTCAACTTTCTTATATGCATTCATTGCCATTTGATGATCAAACCAACTACCACATTGATGAAATCATCAACAAAATAAATCATTGGAAAGGTATTCAGGAAGAATTCTGGCAGCAAAAATCCTGTGATCACTGGGTCAAGGAAGCAGATAATAATACTTCTTATTTCCATGCTTTTGCTAACAGAAGGAGAGCTAGAAACAACATCGTTTCTTTAAAGGACTCGCATGGTAGATGGTATCATACCAGTAATGACCTAGCTAACCTGCTTACAAGTCATTTTTCAGGAATAGCAACCACCACCAATCCTTCGTTTTCAAACTCTTCATTTGACCATATTCATAAGCTAATTACTCCTTCTGATAATGACAGTCTCATGATTATTCCCACTAAGGAGGAAATCCATAATGTGGTTAAAAGCATGTCTAGTTGGAATTCTCCGGGACCATATGGTTTTCCGGCAGACTTCTTCCAAACTCACTGGCATATACAGTAGGGGATGACATTACCAATGTGGTGCAGGAATTTTTTAAATCACGAAAGTTACCATCTTATATGAACCATAATTCCATCTTTCTTATTCCGAAAACTCAATACCCATCAACACCAAATGACTATAGGCTAATAGGTCTGTGTAACAACTCCTACAAAATTATATCAAAACTGTAAGTTAATAGGATGTAGACACTGATGGACAAGGTTATATCCCCTACTCAGGTTACTTATGTCCTTAAAAGATGCATAAATGATAACATCAGCATTGCGTATGAGTTATTCCATTCAATGAAGAAATCAAGATCTAAGAAAGGGTATATAGATCTTAAATTAGATATGTCAAAGGCCTTCGGTCGACTGGAATGGTCTTTTCTAGACCATATGCTTCAATCTTTAGGCTTTTGCATTGAGTGGCGAGAAATGATTCACCAGTGCATATCAACAGTTCAAATTTCTATAAAGTTGAATGGTATCTCTTGTGATCAGTATCATCCCTCATGGGGTCTTCGACAGGGGGATCCATTATCCCCATATTTGTTTATTATAGTCATATTGTATTTGTCAAGAAGTCTCTTTCTAGCTGATCAGAATAACTTAATTAAGGGTATCAAGGTGGCTAAAGATGCTCCTCCAGTTAATTATCTACTTTTCGCAGATGATTGTCTGTTATTCTTCCAAGCTGATCAAAGAAGTATTTCTTCTGTTCTTGATATATTAAGCAATTTTGGACCTATATCGGGTCAGATGATTAATTTTTCTAACTCAGCAGCATTCATTACATCAGATCTTTCACAACAACAAAAACTGGAAATAATCAACAAATTAGGAGTCAAACAACTATGTAAATCTGATAAGTATTTAGTTCTGCCGATTCTGGTTGGTAAATCTAAAACATCTTCTTTTGAATCAATTAGTGATGCTTTTAACAACAGACTGAGTGGCTGGAATTCTAATCTCTTAAACCAACCATCTAGAATTACCATGGTAAAGTCAATTTTAAACTCAATTCCATCGCATTATATGAGTAATTTTAGACTGCCTAAGTATACCTTGAAGCAACTTGATGCTACACAAAGAAAGTTTTGGTGGGGCCTGGGTCATAAATCAAATAAGGGTATCAACATCATTGCATGGAATTCACTATGTAATTCAAAACATGAAGGAGGTTTAGGATTTAGAAATTTAGAACAATTTAACATGGCTCTATTAGCAAAATTAGCTTGGAAACTATGTACATAATCAGATCATCTATGGGTGAAACTTATGAAGCCCAAATATTCATTTTATTGTGATTTTCTTCATCTTCAAGAAGAACACTCTAATTCATCATGGATTTGGAAAGGAATAGAGCAAGGCCTTAGTATAGTTAGAAAGTTTCATAGGTGGGATATTAAATGTGGCACTAAAGTTATGGTTTGGTATGATAAATGGGTTAAGGGATTAGATCAACCACCTACTCCAAGAAATTACTTTGCAGAGCCGTCTAGAACTGTTTATGTCTGTGATCTCATGTTACAAAATCCAAAAAGATGGAACACCAATTTAGTTAAATATGTATATGATGTACATACTGCAGATCTTATACTGCAAATGCAGTTAGTTCAGCATGGTCAAGACAATCTGATCTGGGAACCAGATAGAATGGGTATATTTACTGTAAAATCAACATACAATGCTCTAGGTACGAGAAGTCGACAATCTCAGATAGTGCCTAAAGCAGTGTGGAAACAACTATGGAAGACTAACACCCCTCATCGGGTTAAAAATTTCATCTGGAAATGTCTGAGGAACATAGTACCAACACTAGTCAAGCTAAGCTTTTTACAAAGAGGACATAACTACAACTTGTCCAATATGTAAGAGCTGCCCAGAAACACTAGAGCATCTCATCTTAGGTTGTGACACTGCAAAAGCTATTTGGTTTTCGATGAATATAAATGTCAGCAACATACAATTATCTAATATCCCAGTTACAATTTAGATTATTAGTTGGTTCTCTGAATCAACGAATATGGAATCCAACACTTGGAACAACTGGATTACTAGAGCAATGATTACTGCTTGGGAGATATGGAAGAATAAGTGCAACAAAGTGTTTCGAAATAAGAAACCAAATGTCATGAGATCACTACGAAACATAAACTATTTAGTCACTCAATGTATTAACCCTATGAAATCACTTTTGCATCAACCTAGTCTTAAGCAATTAAGCTTGAATTATCCAACATGGCAACCACCACCATTTAATCATCTTAAAATCAATGTTGATGCTTCATTTGATACTGAGAATAATGCATATGGCATTGGGCTAATAATAATAGATTCCACAGGTACCTGCAGAGGAATCAGAGGCAGTCACGGCGATGGAGGACGAAATGCAGAATTCAATGAATGCCTTACGCTTAAAGAACCAATCATCTGGGCAACGAGTTTAAAGCTTCAAAATGTGGTTTTCGAACTAGATTATATAAATGTAGTAAACTCCTTCAAAGGTGCAGCCATGTATGTGCAGTGGGAAATCAGGGTCTACTTATAGAAATAAAGCACCTCTTGAACAATGTAAATAGTAGCTCTACCAACTATGTTAAAAGAACGTTGAACACTGCTGCTCGTAAGCTAGCAAATAAGGATAGAAGATCTAAAACTTTGTTCCAGTATTTTGATAATATCCCAGAAGTATACTTGAACATGTTAAGGGATACATAATGTTGTTGACTTCTATCATGTATCTTGTTTTTGTTTAATACTCCATCCGCCCCACTATTAAGTGATCTAGTTTAAGTTTGCACAATTTTTAAGGCAAGCAAGGAAAATAATACTTTTAAGAATTTTTTACAATTATATCCTTATGGATAATAACTAGTGAAATTTACAAATGATTTATCTCTCAAACTATTCCACGGATGTTTGCAAACTTCATACCATTGAAAAACATTTCAAAACACCAACGTAACGGATATAAACATGCCCATCAAATTATGCATATTTCTTATATTTTATATTTTTAACTAAAAGGATAATTTTAGAAATATTTCATTGTTTAATGATATAAATCATTTATTAGTGGGACACTTAACAATGAGTCGGAGGGAGTATAATCCTTCTTTTGTGTCAAAAAAAAAAAAAAAAAAAAAAAACCAACACTTTTAATACTTTTAAACACTTTTTAAAAAAAAGAACAAACACTTTTAAATACTTTCACTTCCATGATTCGTGAAATTTCTAAAATAGGATAACCAATTAAATTAAGATATGGTTGGATTGGGAAACCATTTAGATTAGGATATATCATACTGGACCTAAAAATCAAGTCAGACTTAAATGGATGGACCTGCAGTTCCACACGCCCATAATATAAAGAGTATATTCCAGTCTTGTGCTACTGAGCGAGGCGTAAAGGTTGAAGAAGTGTTGGGAGTCCCGAGAGAGAAAGACAGAGTAAAGCCATGGTGGTTCTGCGTTCAAGTACAAAGGGAATAATCGGTTATTATGATCCTTCACTTGATCGCAGCGTCCGCTCTTCTTCTTCTTCATCATCTAACTCCGAAAGACTGCGTTCCACGGATGTGTCTAAGGAGTCTGACTGGTAATCCCATTTAACTTTTCCGTATTTCTTACAAGAATTACTCGTCTAACGAGTTTTTAGGTTAAACATTTGGTGCAATTTTTCTTCCTTTTCTTTTCCATGGACAGTTTAACTCAAATGTACGAAGAATGTAGCCACTTTGCTTGTTGCAATTTTTCAGCTTAGGCAGTAGTTCTCCCATTTAATTCTTTGAGTGATTCTGTTTTCAAGTATGAATTGAAATGTCTTGGGTGTAAGCTTGTTTATGAACGAACATAGGGAAAGTAGGGGTTCTTATCTTTATTGAATGCTTTTTGATTCGGTCAGCGGGTTATAACCCCAAAGGGGTTGTAACCCATCTACAAAAAACCCATCCAAATAAAAGTGATATAAAAACCCCAAATATCATAAACTGTCTAAACTACCCTCTCCTAATTCAACCCAAAAGAAACTGAGAAAGAAAACGACCCACTAATTTATTACTTTACAACCTGCGTAACGGACAAAATTTCTTAAAACCTCCGCTCCTCTGTAACTCCTTCAAAAACCAACCCAGAAATCTCAGATCTGCTCATCCCTAAGCCAAAATCGTTCAAAATCAATCTGTATTCGTCATCATCTTCTCGATTTTACCTTCTTCTCTTATTCTATGGTTGCGTACTTCAATCACTGCTACAAAATCTGACCTAATTTTTTAACCCCAACTGGCGAAGAAACAAAATCAACAGGCGAAAAAGAAAGATGAAAAGCTAAAGAAAATAGCGAAACCATCTCCTAAAGGTAAGAAATCGAATTTGCTTTCAAGTTGATTTCGAGTTTGAATTCAAAAGATTATTAGGTTTCATTTGATTTCTGGGTTGGTTTTCTGTTTGCTTTTAGGTTTCATTTCTTAGGTTAGGTTCTATTTTCATTTGGTTACATCGTTTCTTTGGTTTAGGTTTAGGTTTCAGTTTGTTTGATGTAACCAAATGAAAACAAATTTCAATTGTTTGTATATTTGATGCAACCAGATTTTTTTTTTCTATTTGATGAAACCATATTTCATTTGTTTTTTATTTGATGAAACCAAAGTATAATCTGCTTTTTTTATGAAACCATTCTGGGTTTCATCATTTTACAACCAATTGTTAATCTGTTACATCATAATAATATGGTCTTTTTGATGAAACCATTTTTGGTTTCTTCACTTTTCATTTGTTAGGTTTAGGTTTGCAAGAATGATGTAACAGATTTGCGATGAAACCAGATTTCATTTTCTATTTCTTGATGAAACCCAAAATTGGTTTCATCAGTTTTAGTTATTGGTTTACTTCTAGAGTTGTTATTGGCTGTTGATTTGAATTCAAACTTTGGAGATTGGCGCTATGTTACATAATTTTATGGTTTCATACAAGTTTCAATTATGCTTATGGTTTCATCACTTTGTTCGTGCTTATGGTTTCATCATTACAAGTGTATGTCTTATGATTTCATCATTATTATTTATTATTCTCTTATGGTTTAATTTTGGTTTCACAATAGGTAAAAAAAGAGATAAGGAACCATACAGGTGCTCATTGCATCATTTGTGCGAGCTAGCAGTGAAAATTAAGGCGTTGATAAAAAACAAGCAACTGCATTTGAAAGCTCTTAAATCATGTCCTTTCTGGCGTTTCTTTGAGTCGTTCTATGATGGTGTAATGAACAAAGATGATCTCATCAAAAAGACAAAAGCAGTAATAATGTTTTTAAGTACAATTGAAAACAAACTTGATGGTAAGCTCCCGTATTGTTTCAAATTAGCAAGATCAAGGAAAATGACTTTGCAGACAATTCCCGAACATTTTGCTATGACTTTTGGTTTCCAAATGGTGAATTATGTAGAAGCAGACGATATTGATGAAGATATGGTTAAAAAGGTTAACGTCTTTGTGGCTAATTATTTTGCTGGAAATAAAAAGACGGAAAAAAACCGATATTGAAAAGCGTATGCTGGAAGCCGCAAATGATGAAACCAGAGCGGATGACTTTGTCAAGTTTTTCGTAATGTTTCTGTTGGTTTCAGTATTTGTCCCTAACAAATGTGGGCAGACTCTCGCAGAAAAGTACTTGTATATGGTGTTTGATATGAACAAGGTGTGCTGGCCGGAAGTCTTCCATGACTATGTACTTGATTCGATAATGACAAACAGAACAGACGTAGAAAATGTTGTTGGTTGTGTAATATACCCTCTGGTAAGTTAAGATTTGTTCTTTTTTTTTTTCATAAGTTAAGTATTTTTTTTCAATATTGGTTGTTGATTAATAAGCGACTTTTTTTTGATGATTAATTTGAATATTGGTTGTTTTTTTTTTTTTTGCAGTATTAGTTGGCAGAGATGACAAAGATCACACAAAGAAAGCATGGGCTAGACAAGTATCCGAGGTTTGCTAGATGGAACCTTAGCAACATCTGTCAACAAGTATTGTCTAACTTCGAGAATCTTGAATAAAAAACAGAAATTTGGTCTAAGGTAAATATTTACTTAGAAGATTTACTTTTCTGATGGAACCAATTTTGGTTTCATCAAAAATTCTAGCTGAATTTTTGTTTCTTAGATAACTTCGAGGGTTTTATTTGATATTTTTGTTAGACAATATTCGAAATCTTCGAGGGTTTTATTAGATTATTTCTATGAGTTCTTACCGTTACTTGTTACCATTAAAAATGCTTTGCTTGGTATGTCGTCTGTTTTATTTTAAACGAATTTTGGTAAATATTTTCTTGTTCAGATTTACTTTTTTGATGAAACCAGTTTTGGATTTATCAAATTTTTTAGCTGAAACCAATTTTTCTTGTGTACTGCAGGAGAATATTGGTCACCCAAAGGGATCATTCTTGCTTCAGTATGACGAATCGGAAATGCGCTTGGCTGATCCCGTAGATGAAGTGGAAATTGTTGTGCCAGATGAAGAAAATGAAGTGCCGGTTAAAGTGCAAGATGAAGAAAATATTGGTGCTAGCAGTGAAGCTAACTCCTTCAAAGCCAAATACCAATTTGCGCGAGCATTGATTGAAAATCTTAGGACCAATACTACATATGTTCTTTCTAAAGAAGAAGAATCATTGCTGGCAAAATATGATGCCGAGGACAAGGAACAACAACTGGTACAAAGATAGATTTGATTTTTCTTAGTAACAATTGAATTACTCGCATATTTTATAATTTTCTTATACATTTCATCATTTTTTTGATGAAACCAGATTTGGTTCCATCATTCTTTTGATGGAACCAGATTTGATTTCATCATTTCAAGTTAATGTTTGTTTGATGAATTGGCCAGTTCTTTTTATTCTTTCAGAAGTTTTTTATTTGTACAGCATTAGGTTTTGACACAGGAAGATGCAAAATAAAATAACTTAGGTATCTTAATATTGCAGGTGATAACAAGGGATGTTAACATGATAAATCAACAAGAATCTGAACAAGAATCTGAACAAGAGAAGGTCATATCTTCTTCGTCGAAGACAGTCACCGATGATGAACAAGAAGGAGATGGTACTGAGTTGACTCCAAATAATATCGAGGATATCAAGGTGGCCGAGCGGGTTGAATCTGAAATGGAGAAATCTACTTCATCGAAGCCAGTCACCGAGGAAGAACAAGAAGGAGATGGTACTGAGTTGAATCCAAATACTATCGAGGACATCAAGGTGGCAGAGCAGGTTGAATCTGAAATGAACAAAGCTTCTTCATCGATGCCAGTCACCAATGATGAACAAGAAGGAGAGGGTATTGAGTTGACTCCAAATACCGTTGAGGATATCAAGGTGGCAGAGTGGGTGGAATCTGAAATGAGCAAAGCTTCTTCGTCGAAGCAAATTATTGAACAAGAAGAAAACAAAACTCAATTTGTAATTGATGAAGATGTTATCAAGAAAATGGAATACGAATACAATAAGAAAGGTTGTTCGTCGTCAAAGCCAAATGTTGGAAGCGTCTACTAATACCCATCTGTAAAGATGGCGAAGGATTTACTTGAGTTAGAAAATGAACAATCTGGATTTGATTTAGGACTGTCGCAGTGTGACAGTCAAGAGAAAGGACAGGGAGAACTCAGTGCTGCACAAAGAATGAGTAACATGGTTACAAGAATGAGGGAAGACAGAAGGAATTTGGTTCCACCTATCAGAATGCAGGATTACAAAACCAGTGTGAAAAAAAGAAGAAAGGTTACAACTCGTAAGTGCAAGGAGAACAAGGAGGTGCAGGAAGTACAGGGGGTGAAGTGGAAACCAGTTGATAACTTGAAGATATTGAAAGTACTCAACAGAAATGAGAAACCCCTCGTGACCACTTTTTTCAGAAAGAACAATGAAAGGTAAGTGGGAAATAACTGATGTAACCAAGACTGGTTTCATCAAAATTTTGTTCCAAGTTATGCATTGTTTCTCCTTTTTTTATCCATCATTCACTAGATTTTTAAAAAATAAAATTAACAGGTCAACGACGTGGGAGCATTTAAATCTTCAATTACATATATCGGGGAAGATGATGGATAATTTGATGAGAAAGGGTGACGTCGTAGGAGACATCATAGAGTTCTACATTTTGAAGCTGCAAAACAACATCAAAAAAAATGAGTTGAAACAAGATGGTTCTCCAAAGTACCAGAGAGCTGTGTTTCTAAGCACATTTGCCTATGTAAGTTTACTCTAAAATTCTTTAATGTAAATTTTTTGCATAAAAAATAGTTGTGGAAAAAAAAAAATGATGTTGTTTATATGGTTAATTTTGATGGAACCAAGTTTGGTTTCATCAAACTTGCATGTCTGTAAATAATTAAGGAGCTGTTATCTGGTATTTTGTTTCAGACATGTCACTCATTAGGAAAGAAATGTGGTGATGTAATAGAAGGCTTCATCGACAAAATGGATTATAGCGTGCGGTTTTTGTTCGTTCCGTTGCTGACATCACTTGGAGATGTAAACCATTGGACATTGTTTTCTTTTGATTTTGAAACCGGGGAATTTTATCACTACAACTCCTTGGCTTCCACGGGAGAGGAATGCAGAAAAAGTGCTGAAAGCATGAAACAACGTATAGTATCAGCATTTGCACAGCACGACGCAAAGCTCCCCTGTGATCAGCAGGCAAGTCAGCCGACAACATACTCTTTGCATAACCCTACATGTTGTGAACAAATAGGGTAAGTTATGTTTGGAAGTTTATAGTTCACATGTGCATATGCTTGAAATCATTACATCACTTGTAACCGAATGCTTTACATATAGCTAGTAATATCAGAACACTCTCAGCTAGTCACTTTGTAACAATTGAGACATTGTTTTGGTTTTTCAGGAACGATTGTGGCCTGCATGTTTGCTATTACATGAAGAGCCTCTTGAAAGGAAACATGTCTACAGATGATATACAAGGTGCATAATATGAGACCAAAGTTGGCGTTGAAGATACTCCTTGACAATATAGAATAATACTCGCATGTCGTGCCCGTCCTATTGAACATTCAGTCTTAGTTGAAGTTTAAATTACTTTTGAAATGGTTATTGTAATGATGATACTCCTTGACATACAGTTCTTCTTGCAGATTCAAGTTTTAGTTGAAGTTTAAAGTACTTGTGAAATGGTTACAGTTTATATAAAAAACGATTTCGTGCTATTTCAGTTGTATTTCCTTAAAAGCTTATGTCTACAGAAATATGATGTCTCATTTTTATAAAAACTATCCATAAATGATGTGTCATATATTTGCGGCACCAATAAACAGTAGACAAAACATCATCTACTGTGTTGTCAAAAAATATAGAAGAAAAAGTGACAGTAAAACAATGGTTCCACCAAAATAAGATGAAACCCTTTCTGGTTTCATCAAAAAAATGATGAAACCCTTTCTGGTTTCATCAAAAAAATGATGAAACCTAATTCGGTTACACCAAACTATAAAGGCCTGTAAAAGTTCTGAAAAACTTAAACTTAATGAAACTTATTATTCTTAGACAAATTATAAAATGAAAACACCTGCAGCATATTAACTTCTAAAAAAAAATCTGAAATAGTAAATGAAACACATATTGTAGTCTAGCAAACGAAACTAAGAGTAAAATTCGATGACTTGCAGGAACCACATATTGTAGTCTAGTCGAAATGACTACAAGTTCTCATGAAATCTGACGAGAAGGGCATGTCCATTTATTATGGGTGGTCAAAACCTTGCAGGAACCACAGGTTCTCATCTTCTTATTGGCAACTGAACCTGTATTAGGAATCCTCTTCTTCTTCGATGGACGTCCTGGTTGTGGTCCATTATTCGGACCAAAAACCATCGATTTCGGCGACACTGTCACGGGTTTTTCGACTATGGGAACAGGATTGATTGCATGTTTATACGATTCTCGGTATAACTTTACTGTAAAGTAGTGCTCAACATAATTGTAAGGATCTTCTCCATTCACCATGATGCAACGGACAGCATGGGCACACGGGAAACCGTCAATACGCCAACGGTTGCAAGAACATGTTCTTCTTTTCAAATCGACAGTCTGTGTTAATGAAGCATGAACTTCAAACACATACTCCGACGACTTGGTGACTGGGTAGTTACATCCATGCATCTTGTTGTCGTGGAGCAGAGCTTCATATTCTGGACATAGAGTTTGACGCCATTTCATTAAGTTAGCAGAGTCCTCGCGACGTTTACACATTTGGTCCATTAGCTTCACCCTGATCTCATCAACCATGATGGCTATAGGCTTCTCTCTCTCTCTTCAACGATCGAACCATTGAAACTCTCAGCAATATTTGAACACAACCTACCATATCGTCGACCCTTGAAGAAAAACTTTCCCATTTATCAAGAGGAGCTCTACTTAGATAGTCTTGTAACTTCTGATTTTGAACCTTCCTCAACTTATCCCAATTCTCTGTAGATTCTTTATGAGTAGAAGCATACGCATATTTCTTAAACAGTCCCAATACATATTTGTTATAAACTTTGAAACTCTTTGGTAAGCATGTATTGATACTGCATTCCATATGCCAGTAGCACCAACCATGAAAAGCCTCAGGAAAAACAATAGGAATTTGTGTTACCAATCCAATACCTCGATCACTCACAAAATTAAGCTTTGGTCGCAAAGGAGAAAGGACTTTCTTCAAATTATCCAAAAACCATTTCTAGTTCGCTTCATTCTCCGATGAAACCACACCATAAGAAAGAGGGAAGATTTCTGTAACATGAACAGAAAGCATAACACAAGCATAAGATGCGATGAAAACCAAACATAAAAAATGATGAAACCAACATAAAAAAATGATGAAACCAACATAAAAAAATGATAAAAACCTTACCATCATTTCCGGTTAGACCTGTTGCTGCCATCATATGACCAAGGTACTTGCTTTTCAAGTGAGCCGCATCAACGAATAATACAGGACGACAGAAATTGAATCCACGACTACAAGCTTCAAAACAGATAAACATCCTCTGAAATTTATGGGTCCCTTCTTCAACTTCCAAAACCACGTGAGAACCAGGATTGGTTTCAATCAACTTGTTTTTATACCAGTTCAAGAACATAAAAGATTTCTCGTTCTCTCCCCATGAAGTATTCAGTGCATGCTTCTTACCTGCGTATGCATAATAACGACTAATGTCAAAGCCGAAGTCTCTCATAAAAGATTCCATAATATGCTTAGTTTTCTTATTAGGATCCTGTTTAATTTCATCAATAATCAAGCTACTAACTAGTTTCTTCGATATCCGTGGCATGTTAACAAATCCACCAACACAAGTATGCTGATTATTTAGTTCCTTGATAATAAAAGGACTTCCTACAACACCATCAACAGACACAGCATATAAATGCCAGTCACATTTCTCCTCTTTGTTCTTATTAGCACAACGTGCACCAATCCTCAACTTCTCATTCCTATATACCGTGTATTCATAACCAGCTGCTGCGTGATACTTCTGTAAATCACAACGAACTTGTTCAACACCTCCTGGAAACAACTGTTCAACTCCTTGAAAAAGATGCAACCAGTGAACAGACTTTAACAGTTCCTTAATTTTATTTGGAACATCATAATCAATCTGTGGCTTCCAAAAGGTATAATTCCAGAACTTTGTGGCTGGTCATCAAAAGCTATAATTCCTGAACTTATTGAACCAGAACTCTCAGCTTTGTGACTTACGAGTAACTCCATAATCCATTCTTTATTATACATACTAAATAGAGCCAAACATTGAAGATCAAAATTAGAATGAATGACCTTTTGCTGATCATCAACCATGTGAAAAATTTCCATAGAAGGAGGAGAGAATTCACACCAACTTGAGCATATACTAGTCTTCAAATTAGCAAAAGACTCTTGGAGGCCAATACGAAGAGTTAAACAATCTTCTTTGTGACATACAAGTGCGAGAACAGAATCCATAATCTACAGAACAAAATGATGAAACCAAAAATAGTTTCACCAGATGTGAATATCAACAACAAATTTTTTTTTTGAAAAACAGTTCCAAAGAGATGGAATCCTTCATAAGAACATCAACACAAACATAAAAAATCATATGCTAACATCAATTCAGTTTATTCGACAAGAGTGACTAGCAAATTCACACAAACAAAATCAAAAATCAACACAAAAAAGAGAATTGAATACCTGAAAAGTTGATTGATTCCTTGAAGACGAAGATTAATATGAAGACGAAGATGATCAACACGAAGTTGATTGATTGTTCAGCTGGATTCTTCAATTCGAGATTCAATTTCAACTTGAAAAGCGGAAATATGATTTCAGCTAAACTGAATTGCAACCAGATCTCGAATAACGAATTGGATTCTTCTCTTCTTCGAACAACTACGTTTATCTTCTCTTCTTCGAACAACTGAATTGGATTCTTCTACGTATCTCGAATAAACAGATCTCAAAACTTGTAGCTTCTCTTCCGGTTCTTCAATCAAACAAACCTAAAATTGCTCTCTCAATTTTTGAATTGAAATTGGAAGAAGATGATGACGAATCTTTGAATTGAAACGAAAAGAACGAAGAAAACTAGGAAAGAAGAATCACACTTTTTCTGAATCTGATTTGTTCGGTTCAGAGAGGAAAAAAATCGTTTTTACTTTCTTGTTTCCGCCAAACTTTCCTTTGAAAGTGTTTTTATATGCGGAAGGTTTATTTTGGAATTTAGAAATCAAATAAAAACTGAATTTTAAAATTTTTATTTGAATTGGGGTTTTTGTCCCAGTTTTGTTTGAAACGGTTTTTATTTGTTAAAAATAATATGACCAGTTTTTTCTTATCACTAATTTGTTCATCTAGGGATTTTGTCACTAGTTTTGTTTTTGATTTGCTCAGACTTTTGAGTGAATTTGGTTTAATCTTTGGAATTTCAGGCGTTTTCCAGAATACCCCGTAAAGGAACATAAGTACACAGATAAACAAGCTCGTGATCTAGCAAGGCCGTATGTAGCTGATGCCTTGAGGTTCTATAACCAAGAAGCAGTCAGTTTTCTTCTTTTGGATCTTTATTTCTTTTCTTGAAATCAATCTGTCATTTTTGTTGGATTTCCTTAATCTTTCTTTTAAATGTTCTGTTGCCTTGGCCTGAAATTTATAGGGTACAAAATATAAGCTGGTGGAGCCTGGTTACGTTACATCTGCGTTTCTTAGGACATCCATTCTTCACCATGTCAACTTCACGGCCAAGAAGAGTGATGTTGCTGATGCTCCAGAGGAGATGTTTTTCGCCGAACTGACAACTACCGGTGGGGGGTTCGTTGGGTCAAGCTTTGCAAATGCATGAGTCCAAGAGACTTAATTTCAGGTTTGTTTTAAACATGTAGATGTGGTTGTGTCTTGTGTGGTTTTATTTGTCCCTTACTCGTACAGTTAGGTGCATTGTTTTGTTTGCTAATTGATTTGTTTGTCAATCGGGGATCACTATTAGGATTTGTGACTCTAATTGTATTGGCAATTCTATGAATTCGTCTTGCAGGAGATAAAAACAACGGCTGCTGTTATTGCAGGCTTGAAAATGTTCAGCATCCTAAGACTGGAGGATTCTCGCGTGGCGGTCGTGGATTATTCCCTGATGGCAGCGGTAGTTCTTCTTCGTCTGATCCAGAAATTATTTTAGGAGATCTGCCTTCCTGGTAATTCTATTTGGTTTTTCCATGCAATTATCAAACCGATTTTGGGTGGGATTTTGAAATCTCTATTGAGTTATAAATTGCGATTTTAGTGGATATTCCTACTTCTTTACCTGTCAACATTTTTTATTTTGTTACGTATATTGAATCTGTGCTGGGGTTGCTGATGTTAGTTTCTGGGTTTTATTTGCAATTCATATTTACCAATTGCTTGATTTAATGTATACTACTATTACTTTACGATGTTTGCTTACCTTGTCTTACGTGTGTCCAATACATCTTAAACACTTCCAGTCGCTTAGTATCACTATTTTTCCTGTGAGCCTAATTGACACATAAAGATGAAAACATACTAAACTTCTTCATAGCCATCCTGGCTGCTAAATAATTGTTTTGCCTAATAATATATAAGAATGTTACCGCTTTGCTTATGTTACTATCTTTGTCGTGCTCATTTACGACTTTTGAGTGATTTTGTTTTCAAGTATTAATTGAATGTCTTGGTGAAAGCTTGTTTATGGACGAACATAGGGCAAGTAGGGGTTGTGATCTTAAACTTAGACATGGTTATTGACACATCTCAATCTTTATCATAAACTCAATTTAATGCTTTTGATTTGCTCAAACTTGTGAGTGATTTTGGTTTTAATCTTGTCAATTTCAGGGAATACCTAGTTGGTGAACCCAGTAAGGAATGTGTTCGTGTCGTACCAAGGCCGTATGCAGCTGAAGCCATGAGTTTCTATAACACTGAAGCAGTCAGTTTTCTTCTGAATCTATATGGCTTTTGTTGAAAATCAATCGTCTTGTTTATTTGGATTCCCTTAATCTTTCTTTTTTGTTCTCTTGTGGTGGCCTAAAATTCATAGGGTACAAAATATGAGCTGGTGGAGCTTGGTTCCATTACACGGGTGCATCGTGAGACATCCATTCTTCACCATTTCAACTTCACGGCTAAGAAGACTGATGTAGCTGATGCTCCAGAGGAGATGTTTTTTGTCGAACTGACAACTACCTGTGGGGTTCTTTCTCTCAAGCGTTGCATATGCATGGGGCCAAGAGACTCCATTTCAGGTTTGTACTTAACATGCAGATGTGGTTGTGTGGTTTCATTTCTCTTACTCTTACAGTTAGGTGCATTTTTTTTTTTGCTTGCTCATTGATTTGTTTGTCAATCGGGGATCACTATTGTGATTTGTTACTCTAACTGTATTGGCAACTCTATGAACTCGTCTTGCAGGAGATGAAAACAACGGCTGCTGTTACTGCAGGCTTGAAAATGTTCAGCATCCTAAGGGTGGACATTTCTCGCGCGGTGGTGAGGGAATGTTCCTTGATTGTTGACAGTGAACTTTTTATGAATATAAATGTCAGTCATGTGTATGATATTTGTTCCTGAGTGAAAAATCTGGCGTGTTGTTTAGGGCATTGTACTGGTTGTGTATTCTGAGTGAAAAATCTGGCGTGTGTTAAGGGCGTTGTACTGGTTGTGTATTCTGACACATGTAAAAGTTCGTGAGAAACTTAAGGATGACATAGTATTATGGCTAGACTATTATTATTATTCCCTGTTAGACTTGTTTTCCATGTTGTTGCATCGTTGATCACCAGAATGCTGGCTATGTGGGGAGGGCATAGTTGCGATGCATTAACTTCTGTGCAGACTTGGATTGTTCTTCAATAACTGTGTCCCACATTTGAAAAGGGCAACAGACATCCATGGCAATGGAAGGAATAGCAAAACCTATTTCCGAAGACAGATTTAAAGAACATACTTTTTCCATCATACCGTGGTACCACGATTTAAAGAACATACTTTTTCCATCATCTCCATCGGCGTGGGCAGAAAATCATACTCGACATGTGGCGTGAGATTAAAGCTGAAGTAGCTTAGCATCTATTGAGTTGTCTACATCATATCTAATCATCTTAGGTTAGCTTAAGATAATGAAGGAGGATCCCTCATTCTCACACTATGTATATTCTTCTTGGGCCTATTTCCTGTGCACAATGTTAAAAATACACGTTTGAGATGGCGTTGCAAATAAATTGCGCCATCATGGGAAAATTAGGGAGCGACAGAGATTCTAACGAACGATATTGTTGGTATCGCCATCGATAGAGTCTTTATCACCAGCGCTACCATGAATATCGCTCGATATGAACTCTAGTACTGGCGACTAGCTCTTTATCGCTATAAATTGATAATTTTCAAACTCAAAATTTACACCAAAATTTTACACAAAATATTTTTCTCTCTTTTTCAATTTAATTTTTCTTTTTCAAATTTTCCCAAATGATGCAATTTCAAACTCAACTTGATTCAGCAATGCAACTTAACTTTTCTGGAGTAGGCTTGAATGTGACGTTAAGAAGATATGTGATATTTGTACAGAAATAAGTAAAAAGCAAAGAAGTTTTCAAGTTTTCGATATTAATCAAGTCAAAAATAAAACTAAGAAAAGGCAAAAATCAAGTCAAAAATGCAACTAAGAAAAGGCAAAGAAAAGTTCAAAAGACAAGGAAAATCAAGGCAAAGCAAATTTGAAGACAAAGAAAAAGATAAACAAAGGAAACTCCGTTCATGAGCACATTGATTAGAAGTTTGGTGAAATGAAGAAGATAAACAAGATGAAGAACATTGTCCCAAATTAACACAGATGGAGCAGCCAGAGATCACCCGGGTTTTGCAGGAGCAGGGTTCATCTGCAGAGACTCCGATGCAAGAACATTAATGGCCCTAGTTCAACCACTAGGAATTACGACTGCCTTAACTGCAGAAACTTGGGCTCTTCTATTGGCTTCAAGAACATTAACGGAAAGGCGATGGCCAAAGGTTCTCTTTGAAACCGACTCAGAAAATCTTATATGCTTCATCACAACCTCTACCCTCCCACCTTGGCACATATCAGAGATGATCGAAGAAATAAAAAACAGATTTCGACAGATTCTCTAGGCGGCTATTCAGCACAGCTACCGGGAAGGAAACCAAGCAGCAGACGGACTAGCTAATCATGCGGCATATGGGAGTCAAATGGGAAGTTTATCGATCAAAATATGGGACCAGGCAATCCCTCTTCTTATTAGTAAAATTCTAGTTCATGATTCCGTGGGTACCACATACCAATGCCAAATTGTAACTTAATTTCTTATCAATAAAAGGCATGCTTCAAAAAAAAAAGAAAAAAACATTGTCCCAAATTTTTGTTTTTAAGATCTAGTTATTTTTATTTTTAAATTATTATTGTCTAGTTTTACACGATTGCTAAAGGCTGATGCCAAATCTTACAGGGGTACCATTTGAATGATCCAACGGCCAGGATCGTTTTTCACCTTTTTGTCTTATATGTAATGGTACCCCTGAAAGATTTGGCATCAGCCTTTAGCAATCATGTAATTTTAGGTCTTGTAAAATGATTATTAATGATTAATTTGAAGTTTAATGAATTTGAAAATTTGACCATATTGTTGAAAATTAAACTTAATTCTATTCTAAATCCAATCTTCCATTTTACTTTAAACTTGAAAATACGGGGGGGGGGGGGGGGGGGGGGGGGGGGGGGGGGGTCTAACAACCACACCCAACAATTAGTTTGGCAATCTGAGAGGACTTACTCCAATATATTTTCTAGAGAATCAACTAGACGGTCAGACTCAATCTAGAGAAAAGTATATCAAATAGTTTAATATCTTTGTTTCACAATGTAATCATCAAATCAAATAGATAGAAATCCGCGAGCCTGATTATTATGTGAAACAACTTGAACGGTACCATAGACCAATGTTCAAGTGTCAATCAATTTAAATTAACAACCAAAGGTTGGATTATCTAATTGATTGATCTTAACGCACAACATGTGATATTTCAATTATATAACAAAATATAATGTGGAAAAGAAATAACACAGACACCAGAAGATTTGTTAACGAGGAAACCGCAAACGCGAAAACCCCGGGACTTAGTCCAGTTTGAATACCACACTGTATTAAGCCGCTACATACACTAGACTACTACCAATGAGCTTCAGACTGAACTGTAGTTGAACCCTAATCAATCTCACACTGATTCAAGGTACAGTTGCGTTCCTTATGCCTCTGATCCCAGCAGGATACTACGCACTTGATTCCCTTAGCTGATCTCACCCACAACCAAGAGTTGCTACGACCCAAAGTTGAAGACTTGATAAACAAATATGTCTCACACAGAAAAGTCTATACATTGAATAAATCTGTCTCCCACATAAATACCCAAGAGTTTTTGTTCCGTCTTTTGATAAATCAAGGTGACCAGGAACCAATTGATAACCAAGACTTATATTCCCGATCACAGCCTAGTATTATCAATCACCTTACAATAATCTAAATCGTATGATTGAGAAACTAGATATTGTGGAATCACAAACAATGAGACGAAGGTGTTTGTGATTACTTTTTATCTTGCCTATCAGAGATTAAATCTCGAGCAAATCTTAGAGAATATAGTACTCAAATGATAGAATCAGGCAAGATCAGAACACGCAACTACAAAGAAAATAGTTGGATCTGGCTTCACAATCCCAATGAAATCTTCGAAGTCGTTAACCTACAGGGTCTCGAAGAAACCTAAGGTTAAAGGATAATCGAATCTAGTTGATGCAACTAGTAACACACATGAGGTGTGGATATTAGGTTTCCCAGTTGTTAGTGTTCTCTTTTATAAAGTTTTCAAATCAGGGTTTGAAACCAAGTTACCTTGGTAAAAAAGCATTCAATATTCATCGTTAGGTGAAAAACCTGATTCAACCAAGCTAATATCTTTCGACCGTTAGATCGAACTTAGCTTGTTACACACAAATAAAATGTACCCTCATTTAGGTTTATGTAACCGTACCCAAATGTGAACACCATGTTGGATCAACAATAGTTAACCGAAGTTAGCCATATGATTACTCTCATATCAACCTTATTCATCTTAACCATAACTAGTTCAAATGAATCAAATGAAACTAGTTAAAGAGTCGTTCAATTGCTATATTTTCATAGAAGTATATAAGAACATAATTGAACCAAAATCGGTTTGATTCACTCGAATCACTATATGAACATTATAGCGACGGTTTGCAAAGATTGCATTCCTTATTTTATAAATGTTTAAGTTCACGTACAACCGATTTTAGAAAGTAACCAACTCAAGTATGCAAACGGGTACGCATACTTAAGCAGCCGGACCGAGTTTGGTTACGCCAGTACGCGTATGGGTGTGCATACCAATTCACATTCCAAACTCCAGAAGAAATTTACGGACTCGGGACTTCCACCAGTATGCGTACGGGTATGCATACTTTCCCAGACATCCAACAACCGCCAGTACACGTACAAGTACACATACTTCAGGTTCCCGGTTTTGAACTTACACACAACTGTGATAACACACTATATTTATATCCAAACATGGTTACATGATTCTAAACTCTTTATTTCAATCATTGAAACTTTCTTAGATGATGACAATAGCCGTTTTCACACACTATTAACATCAAAGCAATTTTCAAGATATTGAAATAATCATAACGAAACATTCCAAGACTACACCAAATGATTGTATCACACAAACCATGTAAGATGTTACTCGGCAATTTTCTCATGATATAAGATGAACTTGGTTGATGTGAAAGCTTGCCAATGCATATTTCGAGAAATATGTAAGCGAGATAAACTCAGCTCGATATCTCAAATGTGTATATAGAAAACTATATCGTAATACGAATTATGTCTCAATATAGGAGATACAGTAGAAATAGACTTCCCAAGTGATAGATGAGTTTCAGTCTCCACATACCTTTTGTCGGTGAAGTTCCACAAGCTCCCATTAGTAGTTCTTCGTCTTCAAAAGATGAACGCTGTGAAGTCTAAGCTCTACTATACAATCTATGTCTTAGTCCGAGACATCTATATATAGGCTAAAAATCAAGACTTATAGTTAACATTAAGTGTTGGGTGTAAACATTGGAAAACATGCTTGAGATAGCAACGTATGCGAGTTCGACCGAGCAGTGCTCTAATAGTTATCTCCTTGTTCGACGGTTAAGTGTTGGATGTAAACATAAAATGAAGAAGTGGTATTTATCATAGATAAAAAAATATATTGGGTGGCAAATAGGATAAGTGGAGGTGGCAATTGATAAGAGTGACAAATATGAACATTGTGGGAGCCAAATAGGTAGAACCTATTCGTTCATAAAAAATATGTTGTGGAATCGTTAGGATCTCGGCAACCATGCAACTAGGACTGCATTGTGCAGTGTCACGACATGATAAAATAATATATAATTCAATTCAACCCTAACTTTAGTGTTGTGTAGTGTCACAACACTAATGTTTTCATTTTATGTGCAACCAAAATGACTCCACAATGATAAAATAATATATAATTCAATTCAACCCTAATAATTAGGTTTATCCGTCAGTTGGTCTCTCAGGTGGTATAATACTCGTGTGGAGGAGTGGTTTTCAGTTTGATATGGTTCAAAACTCTGATAAAATGGTTAATATTTTGGCTTCTTATGATCCAAGTAAAATTGTATTCCTCATAAATTTTTAGTATGGTTTCGTATACCACAGAGGCGGAAGGAAGGGTGGGCAAGCCCGGGCTGTAACTCCCCTTTATTCTAAAACCTTAACAGAGTAGCAATTTGCATTAAAAAAAATTAAAATTTACTAACATAGTCCACCATGGCCTAGTTGTTAGCCCACACGTCATATTTTTTTTGAAGCATGATATTTTTAATCAACCATGCGTCTGCTTTTTTAGGCAACTTAAATTTTAAACTGAACGAAATATGTTATATTTTCAATCTTTTTTTTTTTTGAAAAATGTTTAATCAAACATGCTTATGCTTTTCGGGCAACTTAATTTTTAAACTGAGCGAAAATATAAAACAAAGAATGTAAAGCAGAAAAAGTAAAAAGTGATATAAGGGGAACAAGTAAAGGAGAGACAGATAGATTATCAATTTAGTTCCTTTCTTGGCTGAAATTGATTCAATTTTCGAACATATTAACTTAAGCTTTGAGTTACTAAAACACCAGCCATATTATTTGGAAATTAATGAAAACCATATCCAGTAAAAATGGAACAAAAACCATATTTCAATCCAAAATAGTCAAATTCAGTTTTTATTAAATTTCAGAATTCCAATCCTCGCCCTTCACTGTATATACATGATCGAAACCTAATAATCCATATTTCTAGATCTTTTTGCTGTTTTTTTTTATCACATCTCTAATGCGTTAATGTTCTATTTAATTTATGACAAATCTTGTACCATGAACATATCTTATTTATCGTGTGATTTTATCGGAATAATCTCTTTTTCTGTTGTGTTGTAGATGGTTGAGTAAATGGTGAACAAAAGGTCAGCAGGACTGTGTAATGGGAGTGTAAGAGGAAGTGGGAATGTCGCAAACATTAACCAAGTCTGATCAATGGTCTAAAAGTTCTCAAGTCATGTTTGAAGTCAAGGAGGTAAGCACGAAAGTGCTACATTTTATACCCATATTTATATTAGTTAGGACTCGATATTTTGGCTAATGGCATTATTTTAATGCTTTCGTAGAAAGTATAAGCCATTCTGACCACCCGGGTGATAAATGGACAAATGGAAAATAAAATGACATTTGCGATACTATCGGGTAATAGGTGATGTCAATAAAACGAAAAATAAACGCATAATTATAATTATGTTTCATTTTAAGTAATTGAATAAAAGCAGTAGGGGATATCATAAAACTCTGGTCACCGACTCTCACATTTTTATTATTTTGTTTGTCTAGTTTCGTAATCTTATTTATCAGTTCTTAAACTTCTGAAATATTCAATTTGATTGGTTAGCTTTTGGGATTAGTTAGTAGTAGTATTTTCACACTCCTCATAGGAACGACCTATACTTGCCATTGTCTACTAGTTAGACACTGTGCACTTGCCATACTACTATTGTAGGTTTCCGAGCCTATCAAGATTTTGGCGCCGCCGCCGGAGAGTGGTTGTATACTCTCTTGTTGATACCAATTTTTCTTGTGCATAGTTATAATTATTTTTTATTTTTTTATTTTCTGTACATAGCTTATCTTTTGTTTTTATATTTTTCTTTTAGTTCTTTTTATGTAGCTTGTTTGATTTTTCTTAGGTACCTTAGTCTGAAGAGCGGAAATTAAAATCGATAAAGTGCTAGAAAGTAAGTACTTGATATTCTGGCAAAGCTTTTGCAAGGTGAGTTATTGAGGTAAAGTTTACTTTGTGTTATGGTTTCTAGTGAGTTGACTTCTTTATAGCTTTTTGGAATCGTACCAAAAGAGCTGAGACAGAGTAGTCATCTGATATTATTGGAATTATTGGAATTATTCTCATACGTATGATCATTCCGGACCTTGTGAAGGTTATGATCATTACCAACCTTACCCATGTTATGATACAAATTATATCGATTACAGTTACTATTCACTCACATATGAGTCACCATATGAAAGAGATAATCAATTTTTCAGTGAACTATCTTCGTCTCTCGTATCTATCCAGGGACAGTTGGTCAAACAAAGGGAGTTATTTTCCATTGAATCTGCTAAAAGTTTTGCTGAAACTGATAAAATAATTATTGAACTTATGAAACCAGTAGAGGATCATCGTCTATACGATGATTGAAGTTCTGATTTTTCTCATATTGATTGCTCTAATAATGATACTGTTGTAGATGATGTATCAATATGCTTTGAGGATGATGATGAACTTGACATTGGTAGTAATTTTAGGAATTCTGAATCTATTGTATCTTATCCAACTCATGATCATATTACTTATTATTCCTATTCAAAAGGACGAGAGTTGTATTAGAGACACTATTCATTCAGATAATGATGATTTAGAAGAACCCGTTTATAAAGAAGATACTATTGTTGAGTCTAACGACTTAGGGACAGTAGACGTTCATAATGAGATACCTTCTAGTCATTTGAATAGCGAGATTCCCATAAGTTACTTAGTTGCAGATAATCATGAGGCGATTATTCATGATATTCTTGCTCCATTGATCCCTTGTTTTGTTGACTCATCTTATGATTTACTGATTGCTGATGTGAATGTGGAGCCGATCGATACTGGTCAGCTAACTTTCATTCCTGATTTTGGGCCATTCTCATCCCACTTTGCATATTCTAATGACCCTATGCTTGTCGACATTTTCCACGCATTGTGCCCTACAATGGTCAATCAAGGTAACTCAACAACGAAAGTTATTTCCGCGGACTTAGAACCAGATTTATGAGTTATTGATTTTAATGAACTTGGACCGCTAGATGCATGCTTAGATCGTTTTATTGAGTTTGATAATAAGATACCTTTTTACATTGTCAATACATTGCTTCCTTTGATTTCTAGTGAAGATAATGCGTTGACCGAATGTATTTCGGCTGATTTAGAACCTGATTTATAGTGTGCTTCCCGAATAGAAAATAATATACATTCTATGTTTGTTGTCCATATGAGTGATTTACTTATCTCGAGTAAGGAATTTTTTCTATTGGGAATGGATTTAGACATATTTTTGGAGGTTTATAGTGTTTGCAGGTTCATATTCGCAGCTGACCTGATTTGTTGGATTGATCCCCAACTTTTCAGACTTTATATATATGCTTTGCTACTTACTTTGGTGCAACCTCACCTTGTTTGAGGTTCTTTATGTGCGCAAACATGGATACAAAGATTATGTTTTATGGGAGTCAACCCATACGATTTCGCTTCATGGGAGTCAACTCACCAGATTTGTTTTCTTTCCTCTATCTTTTATCTGTTTGCTTGAATTTCCTATCTTAATTTCTACGTTGGATGATTCAATTACATTGAGGACAATGTAGTGTTTAAGTATGGGGGAGTGGTTAAATATTTTTATAGTTTTTCACTTTTATTAGGAATTTTGAAAAAGAAAATTGCATCAAATAAAATATACTCCTACATATATATATAAAAAATGGATGGTATGACCAGTTGTTTAGCGGGTCTTCAAAAAAAAATATTGCATGATATGATCAGTTGTTTAGCGGATCTTTCTGTCTAGTTGTTTAGCAGACATCTCTATCTGAAAAGGCGGGGGTCTAACAACACCACCTAATATTTCGCTTAGCAATCTGTATGGACTAACTCCGAAACACTTTCTAGAGAATCAACTAGACAGCCAGACTCAATCTAGGTAAAAGTATCTCAAGGAGTTAATATCTCTCTCTTGTTTTGATTTACTCAAGCTAATAGAAATCAGTGAGTCTTTAATAAAACACAAGGAATAACTTGGAAGGTACCAAAGACCAATGTCCAAGGATAAATCAATGTTAATCAACAACCAAAAGTTGGATTATACTAATTGATGATCTAAACGCACAACCTGTATTATTTCAATTATAAAGATAAATCAATATAATGCGGAAACTGAAATAACACAGACACCAGAAATTTTGTTAACGAGGAAACCGCAAATGCAGAAAAACCCCGGGACCTAGTCCAGATTGAATACACATTGAATTAAGCCGCTACAGACACTAGCCTACTCCAAGTTAACTTTGTACTGGACTATAGTTGAACCCCAATCAGTCTCCCACTGATCCAAGGTACAGTTGTACTCCCTACGCCTCTGATCCCAGCAGGATACCGCGCACTTGATTCCCTTAGCTGATCTCACCCACAACTAAGAGTTGCTACGACCCAAAATCGCAGGCTTTGACAATAAACAAATCTGTCTCACACAGACAAGTCTATCAAAAGATCAATCTGTCTCCCACAGAAAACCCTAAAGTTTTTGTTCCGTATTTTGATAATAATCAATGTGAACAGGGACCAATTGATAATATGGTCTTATATTCCCTAAGAACAACCTAGATTAATCAATCACCTCACAACAATCTTAATCGTATTGTAGCGAAACAAGATGTTGCGGAATCACAAACAATGAGACGAAAATGTTTGTGATTACTCTTTATATCTTGCATATCGGAGATATCAATCTCAAGCCAATCAATATGATTGTACTCGTATGATAGAAGATGCAAGATCAGATCACACAACTACGATAGAAGTAGTATCGGTCTGGCTTCACAATCCCAATGAAATCTTCAAGTCGTTTAACCTAGTTTTAGAAGAAGAAAACCAAAGGTTAAAGGAGAACCGACTCTAGCACGCAAACTAGTATCACACGTGAGGTGTGGGGATTAGGTTTGCAGAGTTGCTAGATGTCCCCTTATATAGTCTTTCAAATCAGGGTTTTTCCTTGGTAACAAAGCAATCAATATCCACCATTAGACGAAAACATGATTTAGATTCAAGATAATATTTCTCAACCGTTAGATCAAAAACTTAGCTTGTTATACACAAATGCAATGCACGCTTCTAGGTTTGTTAACCGTACCCAAACGTGTACATTGTTGGTTCATCAATAGTCAACCAAAAGGTTAGCCATATGAGCATTTCATATACACCATGTTCTTCTTCACCATAACTAGTTCAAATGACTCAATTTAACTAGTTAGAGAGTTGTTCAATTGCAAGGAAATCTTATGTAACTACACAAGACACAATTGAAGCAAAGATGATTTGATTCACTAGAATCGGTTCATGAATTTTTATAGCCACGGTTTGCAAATAGCATTCCTTAGTCTTTTTAAGTTTAAGTTCAGAAATCATCTTTAGATATATAACCTTCTCAAGTTCGCCCACTAGGTTCGCGGACTTAAGCAACCGGGCAGAGTTTACAAACTCCAGCAGAAAAGGTCGGCAAAAGACCTTCCGCCGGTTCGCGGACTGGTACTCAGGCAACTAGTTTGTCAACTCCAGCAGAATTTCTCGGGATGAGAAGTTCGGCAGTTCGCGGACTGGGTTCGCGGACTTGGCACTTGCCATTCTTCCGGTTCTCTTGATCAACAAAGTTCGAAAACTTTGGTTCAAGGAATAAGACTTATACATAACTGTGTTTCCACAACAATGTTTATGTACACCATTGGTTATGTAATCCAAACTCTCATTCCAATCATTGAAACATTCTTAGAGGACGTTATACAGTTGTTACACCATTTCTCGTCAAAGCAATTTTCAAAGTGATTGAAACATATCATGACTTTCGTCACTGGGTAAAGATAAACTTGGTTGAAGCGAAAAGCTTACCAACACATATTTCGAGATATAGATAGGCGAGGTATACTCGGCTCGAAATACCAAATATGTATAATCATAGTCTATATATATAGCATACCACTTTTTGTCTCAAAGAGTAGGAGATAGAATAAATAGACTTTTGAGTGACAGATAAGTTCAAGTCTCCACATACCTTTTTGTCGAGAAGTTCCACCGGTTCATTGAGTAGATCTTCGTCTTGTATGATGATTCGCCATGGAGTCCTTGAGCTCAACTACACTTACTCTCCTAGTCCGAGACTTAGCTATAGTATACTAGAAATCAAGACTTATAGTTTTGATCACTAACATTGACAAACATGCTTGAGATAGCAACGCATGCGAGTTCGACCGAGAAATGCTCTAACAATCTCCCGCTTTGTCAATTTTAGTGACAAAACTATCAATGCATATGGAATACAAAAAAGATAATGAAAGTTTAGTAGCTCCTATTTTTATTTTCTTCTAAATCATGAAATTTTATTACCAAAAGGAAGCAAAAATACAACTTACAAAGAAGCCCAACCGTTTTTAAGGCATAGACTCAAGAAAGAAATGGGCCCATCAAGTAAGCCCAATTAAAAACAAAAAAACAATAAAAGCTAAACTACTCTGTATTTGCAGAACAAAACAACTATACAATATGTCTCTTCAAGAGCTAAATCTAAAGTACATACCATCTTCCCTTTCCAACTGATTCAGAAAAGATGGTTTGTCTTCATAATACAAAACAATACCTCTTGCAAGTAAAACACCCTGCTTAGCCATTTTATCAGCACTAAAGTTAATCTCCATGTATGAATGTATGAATGTGATCTTAGATATATGCCTTCTAATATTGTTCCATCTATTCATAACAAACCACGGTATTCTATCATTGTTGAATGCCAGTAAAACAAGTTTTGAATCAAGACTGAAGCAAACATTGTCATACCTTTTCTTCACAGCCCAATCACCAGCAACTACTAAGGCCATTACTTCTGCCAAATAGTTTGTTGCTACTCCCAAGCGTCCAGAAGCTGCTCCCAAGCATCCACCTTGATCATCTCTTGCCACAAACCCCAAACCTGCATTCCCAGGATTACCTTGTGATGCTCCATCACAACATATCAAAATTTGTCCTCTTGCAGGAAGCTTAAAGAAACATTGTTTAACTGTTGTCATGTGAGTCTTAATTCCTGTAATTCCAAAATGGAGTAATGTTCTGAGATCATACATTTTCCCCCATTTGGTGCCTTTCATGTTTATCCCACACTCCTTTGTATAGAACATGATCTTCTTCTTGAATTTTTCAATATTAGGCTCTTCATTCTCATTGATCTTTTTATTTCTTGTATGCCAGAGCTCCACCATCACCTTGAAAGCACTTTTCTACCAGACTTCATGAATTGCTCTACTTTTACCCTTAACATATTTCAGAATTTCCTCAAAGGATGAAGGATTAGGAAAACAGAATATCCTTCCCAACCAGTGCCATATCATTATGCTAAATTTACACTCCCATAGTATATGAGTCATTGTATCCTGTGCATTAACACACAAATAACATTTTGACACTGTCATAAAACCTTTTTTTCTTACAGACTTCTCAGTAGCACAAGCACCTCTCAGAATTTTCCATAGATTGGTAGATGTATAGGGGTGTATACAAGGATCCCACACTTGTTTTGGCCAAGACTGTACTGGATATTTCTTTCTTATCTGCTGGGTTGTATTAGCAACAGAAAATTTTCCATTGAGATCTTTTTCCCATATCAGTTTGTCAGGACCACCACCAATTACTAGTACTTCATTTCTTTCAAAATAATTGAACATTTGCTTTGGAATTTTCCATACTCCATTGACAATCAAGTCAGCTACTTTAAGTTCTATATTCATCTGAACATATTGATCCGTTTCATGTCTCTCAATTAAGGCATAGTCTTTGATCCATTTGTTTTGCCACACGGAAATTGATTTTCCATCACCGACTATCCATCTTTTGCCTTCATTCACTTCAGCTATAACCCATTTAATTTCTGGCAAAACAGATGATTGTTTGTAAGATGATGTCCATTCATTTTTCTTGTTTTTATACTTTTCTCTCATAAATTGAGTCCATTCCACCTCTTTTGTTTCAATTTTCCATAAGAGTTTCATTAACATAGCCTTATTCATCCCTTCAAGTCTCCTTAATCCCAATCCACCTTCTATAGTTGGAGTATTCACTTCATCCCATTTAACAGTGACTAATTTTTTGACAGCAGGGTCACCAGACCACATGAAATTGGGCCATTTATAGACTGTCATATTGTATATGGGTATGCTGCATAGCACATGTTTTACCAAGATTAATCTTTCAAAAAAGGCTAATAGCTTGCCCACCCATCCAGCTAACATCTGTTGCATTAACTCAACCATCCCCCAAAATTGATATGTCTTTAGTCTACCAGGATTCAATATAACACCCAAGTAAGTATCAGGTAATTCTGAAAGTCCCATTTGCAGATAATCAGCAATTCCATTTCTTTTTGTATTTGAACTCCACCTACAAAACATTTGCTTTTGTTTCTATTCACAACTTGACCTGATGCCAGTTGATATTTGCTCAACAAATTCATCAAATTATCCAAATATTTCTTATGGCCATTGCAGAATATGAATATATCATCAGCAAACATTAGATGTGAAGGCTAGCAGTTACCTCTGGTTACCATTGCTTGTATGTTGCTCTCCTGCACCAATTTTGATAAATTTCTTCTAAGTACTTCCTCTGCAAGAATGAATAAGATATGTGACAAAGTATCACCTTGTCTAAGACCCCTTCCAACACCAAAAAAAAAACCACAAGGGCCACCATTGACAAGAACAGAGATCATAGCAGACTCAAATATTTTCCTTATCCAACTGATGCCAATTTCAGAGAAACCAAATCTTCTAAGTACTTCAAATAAGAACTCCCAACTCAAAAAATCAAAAGCTTGAGTTATATCCAGTTTTAGACCAACATTTCCTCCTCTTCTTTTTATATTTAATTCATTGATCATTTCAGAGGCTAACACAATTTTATCATGGATATTTCTCCCCTTAATAAAAGCTCCTTGTTGAGGAGATACTAATCTCTCAATAAAAGTGCTTATTCTAGTAGTAATGATTCTGGTGAAGATCTTGAAATTAAAATTTTCTAAGCCAATTGGTCTATATTGCTCTGCTCTTCTTGCACCTTGAATTTTGGGAAGAAGAAAAATAAAGTTGGAGTTTGAGCCATTAGGAATAAATATGTGATTCCAACAATATTGAATTGCTTCAACTAATTCCTCTCCAATAATTTCCCATGCAAATTTATAGAAACAACCAAGAAATCCATCTAGACTTGGAGCACTATTTGCATTCATTCCAAAAAGAGCTTCTTTAATTTCCATTGCAGTAGGAACAACATCAAGAAATTTATTGTCTTCATCATTTAAGATCTTTGGTATTACTCCCATTATCTCCTCATGAATTGTAACATTCTGGTGCCCAAATTTTTTTGTGTAATGTGCTACCAAAATATTTCCAATTTGTACTTGTTCAGTAACTACATTGCTCTCTGTACTTTCCAGCTCTGTAATATTGTTTTGAGATTGCCTTAGCTTTATTGTAGTATGAAAAAAAGATGTATTAGCACCACCTTCCTTTATCCATTTTGCTCTAGACTTAGCTCTCGTTAACTCATTATACTGATGAGAAGCAATTTCATGTTTCCCTCTTGTTGTAACCAGATTATTAAGTAGTTCAATGTTTTCAGGATTTGTATCAGATAACAAGGAAATTGCAAGTACTTCATCTTCTGTACTTTTTACTTTTACTCTGAGATCACCAAATACCTCCCAATTCCACTTATTCAATATTTGTTTTATCCTTTTTAGTTTATTAAAGAAAGAAAAAGTTGGATTACCCGAAATTACTTCATTCCAAGCTTCCTTAATTACTTCCAGAAAACCAGGATGAGAAGTCCAAATCTGTTGATATCTGAAAGGAGCATTCACAAGTTTAATTGTATTAAAAACAGAACCAAATAGTGGACCATGATATGATGTTCCTCTGACACCTACTTTATAAGACCAACCATCAAATTTCTCCAGCCATTTAAGATTATAAAAAGCTTTATCAAGATCACACAGGATTCTTTTTTTCCATCCTTATTGTTGCACCAAGAAAATTTGATTCCAGTTCTTGTAGCTTGAATTAGATTACATGACTCTAAACAGTCTCTGATATCCTGCATTGACACTCTCAGAGGTCTTCTACCTCCAAACGTTTCTTCATAACTGAAAACTACATTGAAATCTCCAATTATCATCCAATGGTAGTTCATTTGAATAATATCAATCAATTCTTCCCATAATTCCCTTTTGTCCACAGTAAGACATGCTGCATGAATACCAGTTACCATCACATCTCCAACCTTAACAGTAATAGCTTGACTTGAAGAAGATACCACAACAGGTCTAGAAAAAGATGCATTCCAAAAAAGCCATATATTTCCTTTTGAAGTATCACTAGAATTATGAATAATCATTTTGCTCAGCAAGATTCAAACACTTTATTCAACTACTAGAAACTTTTATTTTTGGTTCAGCTTCCCATAATAATGAAGGACTAATTTTTTTTACTAAACTCCTCAGTTTATCTTTGGCTTGAAGTCTTTTCAAGCCTTTGATATTCCAGTATATAACTTTCATTGAGGAAGAGTTAACTGAGAGGTATTAGTTCCTCCCACACTAACACTTGACGTAACTGAAGAACTTGCTTGCTTCCTTGTGATAACATTAGGAACTCCTTTAATATTTTTCCCTTTAACAGGTTTGCTAATTACTTTGGAGAAAATTTGATCCTGTTCTTCAGCAACCTCTATTAAAGCTTGAAATTTACTGGGAGAAGCAAAAATTTTACCTGAAGTGGAGATGTTATTCCCTTTTTTGAAGTTAGAACCAAGTACATGCTTCCATCCTTCTGAATTTGTTGCTTCAACATCTGTATTTGATAAAACTTGAGTTGATAAAACATTATTTGTCTTTGCTCTAGTATTTGACTCAGCATCGTTACTATTCAATTGCTCTGGAACTATTGTGTTAGGTGGTATCTCAATAATAGAGTGTCGTGACTGCATACTTGCACCTACATCAATAATTTTGTTCATAGATAAAGTGGGAAAATCATTTGGTGACTCTAGAAGACCAGTAAAACCTTTCTCCTTATTAAAAGAAGGAGTAGTAGTCTGAATAGGAGGAACTATTGCATCAACTTCTTCTTCAACATAGTCTTTATCTGCCTCCAAGCTTGTACTAGCTGGAAAACAAATATCAAATCCACCTGAGCTTTGAATTGTAACTTTTTTTGGAGTGTACCTCCATTGAGGTTTCTGTAAATTGTTATTATTCTCTCCTTGATTTTGTTATTTTCTTGCAACTCTGCACTCAGTTACTAAGTGACCCACAATTTTGCACTTACTACAGAATTTAGGTAGTTTGGATATTCTAATTTCCTGTTCAAATTTACAGTACTTCGATTCAACTACTACCTTATTTGGAACTTCATTTGCAAGATCAATTTCCATCAAAATGCTAGCATAATATCCTATTTATTTTTTCAAAGTTGTAGGATCAACAAGAATTGGTCTACCAATAGCCCTGCCCATAGACATAAGAATGTCTTCTCTCCAATACTCAATGCTAAGACCAGGGAATAACATCCATACAAAAGCACTTGTAGATTTTTGTTGTTCTGGCTTAAAATCACGTTCCCAATATCGAAGTTTCAGATACTGAGATTCAACCTCCCAGAAACCCTCATAAACAAATTTCATATCCACCTTATTTTCTAATTTGATAATGAAAAACCCTTTCCAATAGGTATGAATTGACAGTTACCTGTAAGAGTCCATTGCTTCCTTAAAATTGTTTCTGTTGCTGATATCTTTAATTTCACAAAATCAAGCCTTCCAATCAGGCTGAACCTCCACTCATTAACACTCTCATCGATAATCTCATCAGGGATGAACACTGATAGACAAAGATTCATTGGAACAATTTTTTTATTTTGAAATCTCATATTCCAATCGAGAATTTGAGGTTTCCTCCATCATTTTTGATTTTAAGACATATTAAAGAAGGAGATCTGAAGAAAACAGTTAAGAATTTACTCTCACTAACACCTGAATCGAGTTTTTCACTTGAATTAATGTTGAAGAATTGTAGAAAACGAGAAAAATCTGAAAGAAAAAAGCCACTGTTTCGATCGCCGAGTTGCAAAGCTCGACTCAGACGATTTCCTTATTTTGTTTCTAGTAGCTCCTATTCCACATGTATAATCTTCAACAATCCTCGAAATCTTCGTCACTTCCAATTACTCTAATGATCCCAAAGGTTGTAAGTTTAGCATCACCGTTGTTGAAGATCCGTAGCTATAACAATGAGAAAGCATCGGTCTCGATCATTATTATACAATGTCATAGTATTATTACACAGTGTCAAGGTTCAATTGTATCACAACTTCAACAATAATACTATGGTGATATGTATCACTCCCCCTTAGTCAATACTCCATCTCACATGGAAACCACTCCCCCTTACACAGTGATCCGAAAACCATATGTATTTGTAGTGTGAACTACATATTAATTCTCCCCCTTTTTGTCAATAAAATTGGCAAAGGTACAAGAACCGGATCATAATGAAATTTCCGTAAGAGACATTTCATGACTGAGAGAAAGAAACACACATCATCTTATTTAGATGCAATCATATAGCCGAAGCTAACAACATTCATCAAGGAGTTTAAAGATACAAGATAACCCCTCTAAAATTCCACAGCCGCACACCCCTTAAGATATGACCATTAAGCACAAGTTCAAAAGAACTCTCCCCTATTTGATGTCATTACCAAAAGAACAACAACGAGCGACCTTAGTTTCAAAAGAAAATAAGGATTTTTATTCGATACCAAAACCATATGAATGATTTTTATATCCAAAAACTCAATCAAATTAATCACAAGTAAACCCATGATTAATTTAGTCAGAATACATAATCAAATTAAACACAAAAAGTGATCAATTTAATTGATTGTGCTCAGCATAAGTAAACTTACGGAGCAACGACTAAGTTAACCATACAAGAGAGTGATTGGCTTAATCGTTCATATCCTCAACACAAGTGAAACTTATGGAGTAATAACTAAATAACCAAACAAGATGATTAATTTAGTTCTAAATGCTCAACATAAAGTACCTTGCGGAACAACCAACAAAGCTAATCAAAAATTAATCAACTTGGTTGTATCGTGTTCAACGTAAGACACATTACGGAGCCTCACAGTATTATATAAGATATGGATCAGTGAAGATCAATACTATGGAAAACACAAGGATTCATTCATTTGCACAAGCATATACAATAGAAATAATCCTTGGATACAAAATATTTTAACCTATCTTCCATCAAAGATTGACAATATAGGCTTAACTTTTGTATTTGTCAAAAGTCCATTCATTAATCAATAAACGAATACCGATCATGAACGACTTTACTTTTGACAAGATATGGGACAACATAGTTCACGTACGTAAACACCAATATCCCATAACAAGTTGCAATATAACAAATAATAAAGATTAAATACTGCAAAATATCATCCTCCAAAAAGTTTTAGAATTTTAAACCAAAAACCTAAAAGCATGAAGATGAAAATAATAGCTATGTGTAGTCACAATCATCTCTATTCAAAGCACTAGTTATTCTTCTAACTAAGACAAAAAGAAGACATACTAGCAACAATATCTTTGAGAAATTCTTTATCATTCCAGAACTTCTTGTCGTCAACAGCCATTGGTACATAAGGTTCGTGAAGATAGGAGTTAATATCAACAAACCATCTTAGCTGATGATGTCGAACCAGGGCTTTCTGAATTTCCAAAGATCTTAAAACGCAAGCCTTAATATCACGAATCTCCTTTCTTACTTCCTTCAACTCATCAAGAACATCGGAAAACTTCTGAGAGTTAGAAGGGACAGCCTTTGGCTTTCTTGTATTCCTCCTTTTTCTTTTCAAGGACGGAGTTACTGGAGATATCTCTTTTTCCTTGATTGATGGATTAACAATCATGTTGACATCCTTTCCATCCAAAGACATGATGCTTTAGAGAACAATTATAAACAACTGATTTTTATGAGTGGGATTCACAATCTCAACAAGAAGCCTTAAGATATAAAGGATATCAGAGAGGAAAAAGGAATGTAGGGTTCGCAACCTTTAAACAGGTTCGTGGACGTCCAACTCTAAACCCTACAAAGAGTAGAATTGGCGAAAATAACACTTCCTTTTATTTGACAGACAGAAAAGAACAATCCTAAGAAAAAAACCTTTTCCTAAAGCATGTGCGTTCACAACCTTGTCTCTTTTGATCAGGCACATGAGACAAGATTTACCAACCAACACAATTAATTTGCGTTGTGGTGAACAACAATTTGTCCACCATTTTCCTATTGAGAGGTATCTTCTGACCTCTGTCTATCAAAACGATTTGACCATGCCTTCTGTTAGAGCATAGCTCGGCCAACATCGCATGCGTTGCTATCTCAAGCATGTTTGTCAATGTTAGTGATCAAAACTATGAGTCTTGATTTCTAGCCTACATATCTAAGTCTCATACTAGGATAGAAAAGTGTAGTTGAGCTCAATGACTTCATGGCGATTCATCATACAACGACGAAGATCTATACAAGGAACCGTGAAACTTCATCAACAAAAAGGTATGTGGAGACTTGAACTTATCTATCACTCAAAAGTATATCTATTATATCTCCTACTCTTATGAGACAAAAGTCGTATGCTATATAAACCAGATCATACACACTTCATATTTCGAGCTGAGCATTCATTGCTTATCTTTTATCTCGAAATCCTATGTTGGTAAAGCGTTTCGCTTTGATCAAGTTTATCTTCACCTAGTGACGAAAGTCATGAAAAGTTTCAATCACTTTGAGAATTGCTCTGACGTGAATCGGTCTGTGAATAACGGCTACATAGCGTCCTCTGAGAATGTCTCAATGATTGAAATGAGAGTTTAGATTACATAACCATGTATTCCTTGAACCGAAGTTTTTGAACTTTGTTGATCAAGAAAAATCGGGAGGATTGTGGAATTGTCTTGCTAAGTCCGTGAACCCAGTCCGCAGACTCAGTTCGAACTGTCGGAAGTTCTCGACCGAGAATTTCTGCTGGATTTTCCAAAACTCGTTTAGGTGCTTAGTCCGCGAAATCAGTCCGCGAACTGGCAGAAGTTTTCTTTCCGAGAATTTCTGCTGAGTTTGGAAAACTCAACTGATTAACTTAAGTCCGCGAACTTGTTTGTGAACTTAAGAGGTTATGATATAAAGATGTACTATGAACATGAAACATTAAATTACTAAGGAATGCTTTATGCAAACCGTGGCTATAATATTCATGAGACGACTCAATCGAATCGAATCATCTTTGTTTCAATTGTGTCTTGTGTAGTTACATAAGATCTCATAGCAATTGAAAAACTCTTTAACTAGTTCATTTGAGTCAATTAAACTAGTTATGGTGAAGAAGAACAAGGTTAATATGAAATGCTCATATGGTTAACCTTTTGGGTTACTATGTTGAACCAACATACACGTACACGTTTGGGCATGGTTTTCACGAACCCAGTAAACGTATACCCAAGTGTGTGTGACAAGCTAAGTTTTCGATCTAACGGTTGAGAAATATTAGCTTGAATCTAAATCAGGTTTTCATCTAACGGTGAATAAGGATTGCTTTTTCCCTAAGGCAAAACCCTGATTTGAAGGATATATAAAGGAGACATCGAGCATTGAGCAAAACTAATCCCCACACGTCTGTTTGATACGAGTGCGCTCGCTAGAGTCGATTCTCCTTTAATTCTTCTCTAAAACCAGGTTAACGACTTAAAGACTTCATTGGAATTGTGAAGCCAGATCGATACTAATTTTATCGTATTTGTGTGATCTGATCTTGCATCTTTTATCGTACGAGTACAATCGATTGATTGGCTTGATATCGTGAGAGTTCTACGATAAGCAAGATAAAGAAGTCACAAACATCTTCGTCTCACTGTTTGTGATTCGTCGATAAACCGCTTGTGTAGTCAGGAAGGATTGTAGAGAGGTGATTGATTAATCTAGGCTGTTCTTCGGGAATATAAGACTGGATTATCAATTGGTTCTCGTTCACCTTGATTTTATATCTTAAGACGGAACAAAACCTAGGGTTTATCTGTGGGAGACAAATTTATCCTTCGATAGACTTTTCTGTGTGAGACAGATTTGTTTATTATCAAGTTTGTGATTTTGGGTTACAACAACTCTTGGTTGTGGGTGAGATCATCTAAGGGAATCAAGTGCGTAGTATCCTGCTGGGATCAGAGGCGTAGGAGTACAACTGTACCTTGGATCGGTGAGAGACTGATTGGGGTTCAACTATAATCCAGTCCGAAGTTAGCTTGTAGTAGGCTAGTGTCTGTAGCGGCTTAATACAGTGCGTATTCAATCTAGAATAAGTTCCGGGGTTTTTTTGCATTTGCGGTTTCCTCGTTAACAAAAATTTTGGTGTCTGTGTTATTTCTTTTCCACATTATATTTTATATAATTAAAATAATACAGGTTGTGCATTAAGATCATCAACTTGTCTAATCCAACCTTTGGTTGTTGATTGTAGTTGACTGGTCCTTGGACATTGGTCTTTGGTACCGTCCAAGTTATCTCTCTTTGATAAAGACTCGCAGATTTCTATTTGCTTGAGTAAAGATCAAATCGAGAGATTGAGATAATAACTCCTTGAGATACTTTTTATCTAGATTGAGTCTGACTGTCTAGTTGATTCTCTAGCAAAGTATTTCAGAGTTAGTCCATACAGATTGCTAAGCGAAATATTGGGTGGTGTTGTTAGACCTCCGCTTTTTCAATTGGTATCAGAGCAGGCAAACACGTTAAAGACCTCAAAAGTATGTGTTTGTAGCGATATGACTCTATGGACAAGAGTACTATCTCTGAAAATGCAACTTCAGTACATGACTACTCAGATAAGTTTCAAAAATCTGAAACCACTGAGGAAAACTCCTTCTCGACTCCTTCAACCGAATATAAATCCAACTGGAGGAAATCTCTTAATGAAAAATTGGATGATCTCTTGGATGATAGTGATTCTGAAGAAGGACAGAGTCTTGATGAGAAAGTTTCTCAATACATCAAGTTGTTTAATCCTGAATTGAAGGAAACAAAGAAAACTGTTTGCTTGAGAAAGTATATGAGTCCTCTCTGTCAAGAAAAAAGAAAGTTGAGAAAACTCTTCAAAGGTTATGATGGTGGATACAAACTGTTACAATCTACCGTTAAAGATCATGAAGAAGAGGTTCGCTCAAAAAAATATGAATGTGATAATCTTCTTCGTAACCTCTGTATATTAAAAGAGAGGCTTTCCGAAAGTGAAGCAAGGTTTGAATATCAGCAGAAGTGTTTCAATGACAAAGAGCGCAGTCTTCTTATCAAATAGAAATTCTTGGAAACCAAACTCACTGCTGCTCATGATAAGGTAAAATCACTGGAAGAGAATCTAAAGAGGTTCGGTTCTAGCTCTACAAAACTGTCTTTTATGCTGAGAGCCTGTAAAGAACATCATGATAAACGTGGTCTGGGATATAAAGGAATAGACGCTCCTAACAGTGGTAAGACTAAGTTTGTTAAAGCTGTTAATATTTCTCCATGTGAAGAACCTGTGTCAGCTTGCAAGAACAAGGAGTATACTTCTTCTAAATCTGCTCAAAAGAGAACTACTGAACACAACTGCTATTACTGCGGAAACAAAGGACACTCTGAGCGAAGGTGTCGCCTTCGGATAAGGAATGAAAAACTTCACAACATTCTTACTTGGATGTCTAAAGAAGTTGTTAAACCTATATCACAGATTGGAATCATTCCTGTCCGGCCTCAAGGGACATACTGTGATAGGGATTTTCCTAATTATGTATTCAAACCGGAGGATGCCTACAATGGTGGAAGGAAAAACAACAAAAGTATGACAGATGCTGTAAATCAGTCTGGAAGGAGAAAAAGGAACAGGAGAAAGAAAAACGAGTTAAGTTCCCCTAATTTTCTCAAAAAGGACTATGAATCAGACCTCGTACATGTCAACAATCGAGTCTCTGATCTGAAGATTCACATAAACAGACTGAGATGGAATATCAAGAAAACATGGAATGTTGTTAACTCAGGTACTTCTAAATCTTCTCTTGATAATGCTTCTTCAACTAAACCAGGTAGTTTGTTAAATACCGATGAACATGAAAAAGAAGAAGTGAATTATGATGAGCAAGATGCTCATCTTATTACAACCTGACATGTTCATGTTGCATCTCTTTTTAATTTTTTCTTGTTAAAAAGGGATGCTCATGGTTCTCAGGATTTTCATCTTGAGAAAGCTGTCAGGACTGTACTGCATTCGATGTTATATTATTTCGTTTGCTCATCAACCATCTATTTCTCTTTATTTTTGGGCTTCTTTGGTCTATCATAGGCCCGATTCTCTAGTATACGCACCAACCCTCACGAACGTCTTGTTTCCTAGGGTTTGATGGAATCCCTTATATTTATAATGTGTTCCAGAGGTGCAAAAAGATTTTCTAAAAGTCTTGTGGTGCACAATGGAGGGAAGCAACAAGGTTGATGATGTTGATATATTTCCTATTAATATCTCCTGTTTTCATGCTCTTGATCATGAAAACGAAGACAAACTGCCAGTTCAGATTTCTTCACAACTGGTAGGAAATCTTCTTGGAGACTTTAAGGTCGCTCGCGAACAACTTGGTATCGCAACAAGGAATCTAGACTACCTAAATGACGAACTAAGGAAGGAAACTGAGGAACTCGCTCTTGTTCAATCCCTGGTTGCAGAAAAGATTTAGTTTTTCGTCTGATCTTGGTTTTAGTTGTTTGCCTAGTATGTCTTCTTTTTGGATTAGTTGGAAGAATAACTAGTGCTTTGAATAGCGATGATTGTGACTACACATAGCTATTTTTGTTTTCATCTTCTTATGTTATTTTTTTAGGTTTATGGGTATTAAATTCTAAAAATATTTGGAGGATGATTCTATTGCAGTATTGATCTTTATGATTTTGTGATATTGCAATTTGTTTATGGGATATGTATTGTTTGCGTGCGTGAACTTGAAGGTCCCATATTACGGTCAAAAGTAAAGTCGTTCATGAATAAGTATTCGTATATATGAAAGGACGAATGGACGTTTGACAATTACAAAAGTTATGCCTATGCAATCATGTATTTGATGGAAAATAGGATAAAATCTTTTGTTTGACAAGGATAAAGTCTATTATGTCGTTATGATGGAAAATAGAATAGATCCTTGTATGTTATCCACGGTATTGATCTTCATTGATTCATCTTGCTGTGTTTTACCGTGAAGGCTCCATTGTGTATCTTATGTTGAGCACGATACAACTAAGTCGATATTTCTTGGATTTGCTGGTTGTTCCATAAGATACTATTTGTTGACCATTAGGAACTAAATTAATCAACCAGTTTGGTTATTTAGTTTGTAATCCATAAGTTTTATTTCTTATGTCGAGTACATGTACGTTTAAGGTTGTCATATTCCATGATGAACTTAGTCGGGGTTCCATAAGTTCTCTTATGTTGAGCCCAAAAATAATAAAATTGATTACTTTGGTGATTAGTTTGATTGTTTGTATTCCAATTAGATTAATTATGGGTTCTCTTGTAATTAATCTAGTTGAGTTTTCGTATATTCCACAAATTCTTGTGTTGAGTATATGAAAGGCTACACTATCATGTTCTATTGGTTAATGTAGTCGTATATTCCGTAAGGTTCTCTGTATGTTGAGTATGTGAACGATTAAGTTAGTCATATCCGAATGATTACCTTAGTCGTAGCTCCGTAAGTTTACTTATATTGATCACTTTTAATTAAATTGATCACTTTTGTGGTTTTATTTAGTCGCATATTCAAATTGAATTAATCATGGGTTTACTTGTGATTAATTTGGTTGAGATTTGGATATAGAAAATCATTCCTATGGTTTTTAGTGTCCAATTTAAAAAATCTTTCTTTTCTTTCGAAATTAAGGTCGCTCTTGTTGTTCTTTCGGGAATGACATCAAATGGGGGAGAGTTCTTTTGAACTTGTGCTTAATGGTAATATCTTGAGGGGTGTATAATAATGACATTGTATAATAATAATCGAGAATCTCGATTTCTCTCATTGTTATAGCTACGGATCTTCAACAACGGTGTTGCTAAACTTACAACCTTTGGGATCATTGAAGTAATTGAAAGGACGAAGATTTCAGGGAACGTTGAAGATTAGACTATGGAATAGGAGCCACTAAAGTTTATATTTTTTGTATTCCATATGTATTAATAGTTTTGTCACTGAAATTGACAAAGAAGGAGATTGTTAGAGCATAGCTCGGTCAACCTCGCATGCGTTGCTATCTCGAGCATGTTTGTCAATGTTAGTGATCAGAACTATGAGTCTTGATTTCTAGCCTACATATCTAAGTCTCGGACTAGGATAGAAAAGTGGAGTTTAGATCTATACAAGGAACCGTGAAACTTCATCAACAAAAAGGTATGTGGGGACTTGAACTTATCTATCACTCAAAAGTCTATCTATTCTATCTCCTACTTCTTATGAGACAAAAGTCGTATACTATATATACTAGATCATACACACTTGATATTTCGAGCTGAGCATTCATTGCTTATCTTTTATCTTGAAATCGTGCGTTGGTAAAGCTTTTCGCTTTGATCAATTTTATCTTCACCTAGTGACGAAAGTCATGAAAAGTTTCAATCACTTTGAGAATTGCTCTGACGTAAATCGGTCTGTGAATAAGGGCTACATAGCGTCCTCTGAGAATGTCTCAATGATTGAAATGAGAGTTTAGATTACATAACCATGTATTCCTTGAACCGAAGTTTTTGAACTTTGTTGATCAAGAGAAATCGGGAGGATTGTGGAATTGGCTTGCCAAGTCCGCGAACCCAGTCCGCAGACTCAGTCCGCGAACTGTCGGAAGTTCTCGACCGAGAATTTCTGCTGGATTTTCCAAAAATCGTTTGTGTGATTAGTCCGCGAACTGGCGGAAGTTCTCTTTCCGAGAATTTCTGCTGAGTTTGGAAAACTCAACCGATTAACTTAAGTCCGCGAACTTGTTTGTGAACTTAAGAGGTTATGATCTAAAGATTTGCTCTGAACATGAAAGATTAAATTACTAAGGAATGCTTTATGCAAACCGTGGCTATGATGTTCATGAGCCGATTCAATCGAATCGAATCATCTTTGTTTTGATTGTGTCTTGTGTAGTTACATAAGATCTCATAGCAATTGAAAAACTCTTTAACTAGTTCATTTGAGTCAATTAAACTAGTTATGGTGAAGAAGAACAAGGTTAATATGAAATGCTCATATGGTTAACCTTTTGGGTTACTATGTTGAACCAACATACACGTACACGTTTGGGCATGGTTTTGACGAACCCAGTAAACGTATACCCAAGTGTATGTGACAAGCTAAGTTTTCGATCTAACGGTTGAGAAATATTAGCTTGAATCTAAATCAGGTTTTCATCTAACGGTGAATAAGGATTGCTTTTTAACTAAGGCAAAACCCTGATTTGAAGGCTATATAAAGGAGACATCGAGCATTGAGCAAAACTAATCCCCACACGTCTGTGTGATACGAGTGCGCTCGCTAGAGTCGATTCTCCTTTAATTCTTCTCTAAAACCAGGTTAACGACTTAAAGACTTCATAGGAATTGTGAAGCCAGATCGATACTAATTTTATCGTAGTTGTGTGATCTGATCTTGCATCTTTTATCGTACGAGTACAATCGATTGATTGTCTTGATATCGTGAGAGTTCTACGATAGGCAAGATAAATAAGTCACAAACATCTTCGTCTCATTGTTTGTGATTCCTCGACAAACCGCCTGTGTAGTCAGGAAGGATTGTAGAGAGGTGATTGATTAATCGAGGCTGCTCTTCGGGAATATAAGACCGGATTATCAATTGGTTCCTGTTCACCTTGATTTTATATCTTAAGACGGAACAAAACCTAGGGTTTATCTGTGGGAGACATATTTATCCTTCGATAAACTTTTTTGTGTGAGACAGATCTGTTTATTATCTAGTTTGTGATTTTGGGTTACAACAACTCTTGGTTGTGGGTGAGATCAGCTAAGGGAATCAAGTGCGTAGTATCCTGCTGGGATCATAGGCGTAGGAGTACAAATGTACCTTGGATCGGCGGGAGACTGATTGGGGTTCAACTATAGTCCAGTCCGAAGTTAGCTTGTAGTAGGCTAGTGTCTGTAGCGGCTTAATACAGTGTGTATTCAATCTGGACTAGGTCCCGGGGTTTTTCTGCATTTGCGGTTTCCTCGTTAACAAAATTTCTGGTGTCTGTGTTATTTCTTTTCCGCATTATATTTTATATAATTGAAATAATACAGGTTTTGCGTTAAGATTATCAACTTCTCTAATCCAACCTTTGGTTGTTGATTGTAATTGATTGATCCTTAGACATTGGTCTTTGGTACCGTCCAAGTTATCTCTCTTTGATAAAGACTCTCAGATTTTTATTTGCTTGAGTAAAGATCAAATCGAGAGATTGAGATAATAACTCCTTGAGATACTTTTTATCTAGATTGATTCTGACTGTCTAGTTGATTCTCTAGCAAAGTATTTTGGAGTTAGTCCATATAGATTGCTAAGCGAAATATTGGGTGGTGTTGTTAGACCCCCGCTTTTTCACATTCTTCTCTAATGGTCTTGTTTTGTCTTTGGAAACTAACTTCTTAGATGATGATAAAATCCTACATACCTCAGCGGTCTTCTGAGCAAGTTTAAGCTTCCTTGCTAATTGATTTGCTCTTCGTTGAAGTTTGTTGGCGTGACTCACTTGATGTTTGTACTTGTAACATCTTGATAGTTCATGACCCTTCTGAGAACAAAACGAGCACGTCAATCTTGAATAATATTCATGCATCTGTGGTGTGACAACATCTAGACACAAGGTAGATCCTGAAAAATTACAAACAAAGTTTCCAAAAGATGGGTCAATTGATTCTTCCAGCTTGATTTGGTTCTCTTATTTATCGAAACCATCAAGGTTGATATATGTATTGCTACAATCATCAAAATCAATGTTTTCACATAGAATACCGACACTTGATTTCCTATCTTCATCAGAATCATAGATTTCAGACATCTCATCAAGTGTTACAGCAAGACCTTTGTTCCCAGTGTATTTTCTACGATTTGGGAACTCATTTGCAAAATGACCAAAACCTTTACACTTAAAGCACTGTGGCATATCCTCGTCATCAGCCTCGTCAGCATCCCTATTTTTAGGAGGAATGCGATTGTGAGGTTTATCTGATGACTTAGGTTTGTCTCTTGAAAACCGTTTACTTCTCTTCAATAGAAGGTCCCTAAACTGTCTTGTGATCAAGGAGACTGATTTTTCAAGATCTTCATCCGAAAAATCATTCTCAGACTGATCATCCTCAGACATGAACACTTTTACTCTTATCAAGTAATGTAGTGTTCTTTTGTTCTTTAAAGACAACATCCTTTCCGATTTTGGATGTATGCTCATGATCAAAGATCTTTAGATTTCCAACCAATGTATTTCTAGAAAGATTATCAAGGTTATTTCCCTCAACGATGGCATGCTTCTTAGATTCGTATCTAGACGGCAGGGATCTGAGAATTTTCATCACAATGTCCTTTTCAGGAATAGTCTTTCCCAATGCAAAAGATGCATTAACAATTTCAGACACTCTGTGATTAAACTCATCAAATGTATCTTCATCTGCCATATGAAGGTTTTCCCAATCGGAATTAAGTTTTTGAAGCCTAGCTTCCTTTTCACTGGAGTTTCTTTTGAATACGGTTTCTAAGATATCCCAAGCATCTTTAGACCGAGTGCAATTAGACACATGGTGCTGAAGAGTTGGGTTAATGGCATGTATGATGGATTTCAAACCGTCGGAATTTTTCTTTGCAGCATTTATCTCAGCAGGGATGTATTCACCAATAGGTTTGGGAACGTTTACATCTCCAACTGCCACAACGGGAGCATCATAGCCATTAACAACATATACCCATGATTGAAAATCACGTGCTTGAAGAAAAGCTTGCATAGCGATATTCCACCATAAGTAATTGGATCCATCGAAGGCTGGTGGTACGTTAATAGAGATAGTACCTCTGTCCATAGAGTCAGATCGCTACAAACAAAGACTTGTATGGTCTTGAACATGTTTGCCTGCTCTGATACCAATTGAAAAAGCGGGGGTCTAACAACACCACCCAATATTTCGCTTAGCAATCTATATAGACTAACTCCGAAACACTTTCTAGAGAATCAACTAGACAGTCAGACTCAATCTAGGTAAAAGTATTTCAAGGAGTTAATATCTCTCTCTTGTTTTGATTTACTCAAGCTAATAGAAATCAGCAAGTCTTTAATCAACACAAGGAATAACTTGGACGGTACCAAAGACCAATGTCCAAGGATCAATCAATGTTAATCAACAACCAAAGGTTGGATTATACTAATTGATGATATAAACGCATAACCTGTATTATTTCAATTATAAAGATAAATCAATATAATGCGGAAATTGAAATAACACAAACACCAGAAATTTTGTTAACGAGGAAACCGCAAATGCAGAAAAACCTCGGGACCTAGTCCAGATTGAATACACACTGTATTAAACCGCTACATACACTATCCTACTCCAAGCTAACTTCGGATTGGACTATAGTTGAACCCCAATCAGTCTCCCACTGATCCAAGGTACAGTTGTACTCCCTACGGCTCTGATCCCAGCAGGATACTGCGCACTTGATTACCTTAGTTGATCTCACCCACAAGTAAGAGTTGCTACGACCCAAAATCGCAGGCTTTGACAATAAACAAATCTGTCTCATACAGACAAGTTTATCAAAGGATCAATCTGTCTCCCACAGAAAAACCCTAAAGTTTTTGTTCCGTCTTTTGATAATAATCAAGGTGAACAGGGACCAATTGATAATCTGGTCTTATATTCCCTAAGAACAACCTAGATTAATCAATCACCTCACAAAAATCTTAATCGTATTGTAGCGAAACAAGATGTTGCGGAATCACAAACAATGAGACGAAAATGTTTGTGATTACTCTTTATATCTTGCATATCGGAGATATCAATCTCAAGCCAATCAATATGATTGTACTCGTACGATAGAAGATGCAAGATCAGATCACACAACTACGATAGAAGTAGTATCGGTCTGGCTTCACAATCCCAATGAAGTCTTCAAGTCGTTTAACCTAGTTTTAGAAGAAGAAAACCAAAGGTTAAAGGAGAACCGACTCTAGCATGCAAACTAGTATCACACGTAAGGTGTGGGGATTAGTTTTGCATAGTTGCTAGATGTCCCCTTATATAGTCTTTCAAATCAGGGTTTTGCCTTGGTAACAAAGCAATCAATATCCACCGTTAGATGAAAACCTGATTTAGATTCATGCTAATATTTCTCAACCGTTAGATCGAAAACTTAGCTTGTTATACACAAATGAAATGCACGTTTCTAGGTTTATTAATCGTACCCAAACGTGTACATTGTTGGTTCAACAATAGTCAACCAAAAGGTTAGCCATATGAGCATTTCATATCAACCATGTTCTTCTTCACCATAACTAGTTCAAATGACTCAATTGAACTAGTTAGAGAGTTTTTCAACTGCAAGGAAATCTTATGTAACTACACAAGACACAATTGAAGCAAAGATGATTTGATTCACTCGAATCGGCTCATGAACTTTTATAGCCACGGTTTGGAAATAACATTCCTTAGTCCTTTTAAGTTTAAGTTCAGAAATCATCTTTAGATATATAACCTTCTCAAATTCGCACACTAGGTTCGCAGACTTAAGCAACCGGGCAGAGTTTACAAACTCCAGCAGAAAATCTCGGCAAAAGACCTTCCGCCGGTTCCCGGACTGGGTTCGCGGATTGGTACTCACGCAACTAGCTTGTCAACTCCAACAGAATTTCTCGGGATGAGAAGTTCGGTAGTTCACGGACTTGGCACTTGCCATTCTTCCGGTTCTCTTGATCAACAAAGTTCGAAAACTTTGGTTCAAGGAATATGACTTATACATAACTGTGTTTCCACAAAAATGTTTATGTACACCATTGGTTATGTAATCTAAACTCTCATTCCAATAATTGAAACATTCTTAGAAGACATTATATAGTTGTTGCGCCATTTCTCGTCAAAGCAATTTTCAAAGTGATTGAAACATATCATGACTTTCGTCACTAAGTAAAGATAAACTTGGTCGAAGCGAAAAGCTTACCAACACATATTTCGAGATATAGATAGGCGAGGTATACTCGGCTCGAAATACCAAATGTGTATAGTCATAGTCTATATATATAGCATACCACTTTTTGTCTCAAAGAGTATGAGATAGAATAGATAGACTTTTGAGTGACAGATAAGTTCAAGTCTCCACATACCTTTTTGTCGAGAAGTTCCACCGGTTCCTTGAGTAGATCTTCGTCTTGTATGATGAATCGCCATGGAGTCCTTGAACTCAACTACACTTACTATCCTAGTCCGAAACTTAGCTATAGTAGACTAGAAATCAAGACTTATAGTTTTGATCTCTAACATTGACAAACATGCTTGAGATAGCAACGCATGCGAGTTCGACCGAGCAATGCTCTAACACTATCCACCGTTTAGTGGGTCCGTTCTAGCTATTTAGCAGACATCTTTATACAATTATTTAGTGGTTTCGTCTAGCTGTTTAGCAGACATCTCTATACCACTGTTTAGTGCGTGGATCTGTCTCGCTGTTTAGCAGACATCTCCATATCCAGCTGTTTAGCGGATACTTATCCAGTTGTGGAGCGCACCTATTTTTTATTTTGCTCGGGACTAGCAAAATATAAGTGTGGAGGTGTCGATAAGAACGTAAGTGCTACATTTTATACCCATATTTATATTAGCTAGGATTCAATATTTTGATAATGACATTATTTTAATGCTTTTGTAGAAAGTACAAGCAATTCCGACCACCCGGGTGCACTACACCATATCCTGTATTTTGTCAGTTTCGGAGGTGTACAACGGATATTGGCGTTGCAACATTGTGCAAATATCCGTTCCACATAAAAAAATACGTTGGTAAAAAGAAATAATATTGATTTGTAAAATAAAATTAATGGAGCAACGTATTCTGAAACGCATAAAAAGGTTGGGCATCCTTGGCAATTATATAATATCAATTTTTTATTTATTATATAATAATTTTTCAGATACCAAATATTTTATTACTCTCTCCCTCTTACTTATTTCACCAAAATTTCATTATTCTCGTTTTTTACTCTCTCTCTCTCTAGTTTTTTCAGACATACTCTCGGCTCAGAGAACCGAAACCCTCGATACCAAAACCTTTCTCTATGAATCAAAACCCTTCTCTCACAATCAAATCTAAAAGCTCTTTAGCTTTCCTAACCAAATCAAAATCTGAGTTTCAGTAATCAAAACTTAGAATCTCTATTCTCGAGAACCTTAAAAAATTCCTAAACCTAGAATCCAAAATCAATTTTGTTCCGGAAATCTGAAATCAGTTCATCTGATAGTTGATTATCATCAGGTATAAACCATTATTTACTAGTACTGTTGTTTAATTTTAATTTTGTTGGTTATCTTTTGATCTATTTCTTGACCTAATTCTGTGAAGTTCGAGTCCTATTGCATGTACAGATTTTGGTGTTCTTTTTTTACTTTTAAAGCATGGGTATATTTAGATTTCAGTTTAATGTGTTTATTGAAGTTGTTTTGGTGTTTTGAAGTTGGGGGTTTTACTTTGGAGTCTTGGTGTTTGGTATTTTGAAGTTAGGGATTCTACTCCGACCAGTGTAGTACCTAATTTAGGAACACCAACAATATTGTCTGTTTGTATGCCTGCATCTTTTTGTATGCCTAGATAAGAAAGCTGAGTTAGAAGTACTATTACTCCAACCCTGTGTCTGTCTTTATGCCTGCATCTTTTTGTTTAGGTTCCTCTCTAGGAAGTTGGATGGTTCCTTTAAAATGAATTGTAGCTTGCAGTTGATTTTTTGAGTACTGAGTTTCCCCTCTCTATATAGTGGATAGATGGGACTTCATTATTTTTTTTCTATCAAACCCAAAACTAGAGTAAGCAAAATAACAACTTCAGTTCAGCTGCAGTAACTAGTAAGAGCTAATCCAGCAGTTTTGATCTTCGCTTTATAAAAATGGTGCTTCTATCTTGACCGACATTTGACGACATTGTTTCGATCTAAACAAGAACTGTCAATAAAATGTTAAAGCTTCTTTTGACAAATTAGGTTGTGTAATGCAACTTGGATGAGCTCTGACCATAGGTATTTTGGATATTGCAACCGTAAGGACTAAAAATATACATTTAATATAATACTAATAAATTGAATTTGCTGGTAGTATTTGTGAATTATGTATAGTCACTAGCTTAATTAGCCATAATGAGTTGCTTAATGTTTCCTGTTAGTTAAATTGTGTTGCACCAGGGGATAAGCCTTCCATTAGTTAACATTTTTAATTAAAATAAATGTTTTGTATCTTGACTGATATAATGGGTTGGATACGTGTTGTGTCTTTTTCCTTAAGAAGACATCTGTAGAAACATTAGGAGTAAATCTTTAAAAAAAAAATAAGGGATAGAAAAGAGGGGAAATGTATAGATAAGAATGGGATTATAAATTTGATTTCCTTAAAATGTTTTGAGGTGATATCTAATTTACCATTTCCTTATATTAGCTATCATTTGTAACTGATAACGTTGATATGTAAATTCCTGCTGGGTTGTACTCATGTCGATGTCCTTTTCAGTGCCAGGTGATCTACTACAGCTGAGAACGGAACAGGGGAAGACGAGTACTATGTCTGGCACGAGTGAGTAATTTCAAGTTGGTTCCTTGGAGTATCGTAGCAGTGCTCTTAAACATGTTCTGTGTGTACATTTTTTATTTAGGTGATGGTCATCTTAGATGCCAACTAGATGTTACCTTTGTATTGTATGATACACTTTTCAAGCAAACTTAAAGATAAGGGGTCTTGTAGAAAAACAGTAGTACTTGTATTTTGGTTTTATGCAAGACTCATGTATAAAGATCAAACTTGTTTTCTTTTTAGTATTCCTCGGAATCTGATATGAAATGGTCTTTGCTTAAAACATTTTTGGAAGGTGCTGATAGTGACGAGTCCAGAACTGGAAATGTTATATAGATTTTTTTTAAACTTAAGCAGACCTACGACATGTATTAGATTAACTATCTCCTTGTTGAATGGGGGCGTGACAGCAACAAATAGTACCAGCTTTTGGATGATGAAAGACATAGAAGAATACTAGGATGAATAAGATACAAAGAAAGGTTAAGATTGTGATTTGGTTAGCTAAATATTGTTTCTTGGTGGATGTTTTCATTGTTTTTCTTTTTAAGCTATGGATACAAACATAGTCCTTAGTGAGAAAGTAACTGACTATTTCTGCTCATCATTGTTGTCTATGTTGTTGTCAGACGACAAATTTTAAAGTACGATTTGTGTTTTGGTGCAGGTTTTGTAGAGTAACATTGTGGTTCTAAGGACTTGAAAGGTCGGGTAATCTGTTCAGCTTTTGATCAGCTGTTGTTGTATAAGATTGTATGTTCATATTCTTACTGGCTTATTATTGGCTGCTTATAACTTAGGTATCGACGTATCGTGCACGAAACCTGTTCATCGCAGAGAGGGTTTGCTCTTGTTTGTGCTTCTATTATTCTGCACTTTCTGCCTCTCTCGTATTGCCAGTAGTTTAGTTTGCTCTGAGTTTGCTTATAATTGAGTAAAATTCTTGTGCATTCAGTTTTCTTAGGAATCAGTTTGCTGGTCATTTCATAAGAATGATTATTTCTGTTTCGTTGTGAATCATAGGCTAGAAATAGAGCATCAATCTTATAATCTAGCCTGTCTTCATTATTGTAGAATGTCCCAAGCAGCAGTTCTTTGGGATGCCCCTCAAGGAGATAATTATTTCTTCTTAAAACAGCTACCACTGCCTACTTGGGTAAAATGGAGCGAGGATATGGAGTTTCTCTTTTCTTTTTCAGATAAGGGGTTTCCTTTGCACCAGTTTGGTACCTGTTCTTGACTTTGATTTTTTATCATTCTTACTGGTGAGAGTTTTCCACTTTTCACTGTTCTTCTATATATGTAGATGATGTTTCAATCATGGTGATTGCAGTTCAGTTACTTGTGGAGTATTGAAGAGTTGCTGTTCAATTTCATGCTAACTGGCTGGTGTTCCCATCTTATTTGTTTTTGAAAGGTGTGCATTTGAATCCTCGCCTTCCTATGATTTGCTTCAGATAGATTCAAATTGAATTGATCTAAGTTAATGTTTAAATCAGGTCAAACTTGCATAAATAATGCCAATGAGTAATAAGTTACTAACAGAGAGACTGACCTTTCTGTATGCACGCATCAAAGATATTAGTTATTCAACTTTTTTATTTCCATTTTTTTCTCTCACTTTTATATACTTGACACTCTCAATTCCTCGACAGAATGTTCACCTTGAAGGTCAGCCAAGGCCCAGGCAGGATGAGGACATCATAATGACCAGCACCAGAGCAGCATTTTGAATATCATGTCCATAAAATGGAAAGGTTATTACTGAAGTACAAGATCCTGTGAAGAGGTATCATTTTGAATATCATACTCCCAATCAAACTCAAATGATCAAAACTTATACATGGTAATTGTTTTCTAGTCCATATACCACGTGGGGATAGTACAGTTCAGTACTTGTTTTAGATTGTACTGGAGTGAATCCATTGGGTGGGTCATGGTGGATGAAGGAGCTAAACATGCTTTTGCTGATTAACCATCTTCCAGGAGATGTTCATGATGGGTCTTCAGTTCTAATTGGCAGATATTTATCCTCTAGTTTTACTTTTCAGATTTATTGTGTCCAGGGTAATCAGTATGAAAACTTGCATAAATCATGCCAATGAGTATTGAAGCAACATCCAACTACACTTGATCAGTCATTCCTATCTGATTTTATTTCTGAATCGATTATCGTAGTTGATTAACTGCCTCAAACTACACTGAATTTGCTCGATGCTATCAGAATCTCAAGGACCAAGGTTTGTGTTTGTTCTCCGCATCGTGTTTTATACTAGCGTGAACATTATTGTTTTCAGTTAGATTTTTTGTCTTCAAAGCTTAGTAATAATAATTCATAGCTGGTGGTGGTGGGATTGAGAGTGCCCATCTATTCCGGTGGTTATAACAAGCTTGTTTCTCTTTTATACTTACACAGACGTGCTCAGTCGATGATGCGATGCCCAGACATTATGGGAAGCAATTGCAGGTCATGTTTCCATATAAGGTGTGAACAGTAACCCCAGGTTCTGTGTTATCTCTCGTTAACACATTGAATTTTACCATTAACCTTAACTTCTACCTCTTTTCAGGCTTCAACTTAAATTTTAGACAAACATTGTTTACGATGTAAGTTTTCTATCGAGATGTTTTTTTTATTTCCTATGTTCTGAATTGAAGTGTCAACATTTTGGTTTCGTCAATAAACTATGAGGCTTCTGTATCAACTTCTGGATTATAATTCTATCTTGTACTCTGCAGGATATTGATTTTAATGCTCTTCCTCCATTGGTACTTCTTATTACAACATATATGTAAACAACTGAAGGTATTCTTATGAACTAATTCATACTTTCAAATTCAGATACTTGGATTCGTGACCATTGTTAGTATTTATCTTTGAATCAACCAAATAATTGTATGGTTTATTATAGTTCATCTGTTACGTGACTCAACTCGTGGAATTCATAGGATTCATATTTTTATTACAAACCGATATATCTTGATGGATTGTGATGACGAACCATATGTTCATATGAAAAATTGGGTTTTTTAGTTGATCTATAATGATATATGAAGGTGCATAATATATATTCAGGTGCAGAAATCTGCCGGAATTATCGCCGGATTTTTTACCTGTAAATGCTTTTGCAGCGTATATAAATGTTACTAAAATTCGTGTAATACGTTGCCTAAATTAGTGTAGCCGTTGCACAAATTTAAGAATCCGTTGCACAAATAGCAGAATAAAACGTTACACAACGGGTTGTGCAACGCATATATACGTTGCACAAATTAATTTGCCCAACCGATTTTTACGTTGCACCAAAATTTGCTACGCCATATTCCGAACGAATGTACGCGTTGGCTAAATACTTTGCAACGTCTATATCCGTCCCAAATTGGCTGTTTTGGTGTGGCAACAATAAATAGATAAATGGGAAACAAAATGACATTTGCGGTACTATCCTAATAATAAGTGATGTCAATAAAACGAAAAAAAATAAACACATAATCATAATTATGTTACATTTCAGTAATTGAATAGTAGCAGTAGTGGATATCATAAAACTCTGGTTACCGACTCTCACATTTTTATTATTTTGTTTGTCTAGTTTCGTAGTCTTATTTACCAGTTCTTAAACTTCTGAAAGATTGAATTTGATTGGTTAGCTTTTGGTATTAGTTAGAAGTAGTATTTTTACATTCCTCGTGGGAACGACTTGTACTTGCCATTGTCTACTAGTTAGATGTTGTGCACTTGTAGTATTATTATTGTAGGTTTCTGAGCCTATCAGTCAACAAATCTTACCCTTGAACATCTAAACAAGCTACACATGCCTAACACTCAAGTAATCCCCTTTACACTTTCCCTTCTCATTTCCAAAATCAGAAAAAGACCCATCTTCTCAAACCATCGGTATCATCGCCCATACCATCTCAACTGTACCTTTTCTCTTCCATGTTTCAACTGTGCAGCCATGAATGATTCATCACTCTTAAATTACCAACTCTCTTTATTGTCAAATCACTTGGTTTTAACTTCTCCTACCTCTGCCTATCCACTTGATTCATGGTACCATATATTGAGTTATAAGAAAGAGAAGAAATCTGAATTTGTGAGTGAAGAGAATATTTCCGTACAAAACAACTCTGAAGCTCCCTCAACAACAACATGGTTCTGATGATAATGAAGTGGGTGAACGCAATGGAGCGCAAATCAGTTGTTATGTACCATTTGGTGAGTGATTGACATCTCAATCCCTAGATTTCAGTTGTATTTCTTGACAAATTAAAACCCAATTTTGGGTGAAATTCATGTATAAATAAGGATTGATGTGGTGTAATTTAGGCATCCAAGTAAGAAGGGTCATAGATAGAAATCAGTTGTAACTTATCTTCTCCAAAACTGTTCTTGTAGAAATCGGTTGAACAAAGAAATTTGCATGAATGATTTTATCCATCTTTGAATTTCATATGTCTCATGTTTTTGCTATGTTCTAAGTTTATAAGCTAGGGCTTAGATGAAACCCTTAAGGTACTGTTAGGTTATTTATGCTGATGTTATTGTTCTTGTTATGCTTAAATGATTAAGGATATATTTAATCTTGTGCTACAACATATTACTTTCACCTTGTTTGTTATGCAACCTAGGTAGTCAGAATACTTCTATGTTGTGCTTCAACTCATGCTTACTTGATTGTTGTTAATATGTGATTAGTTGTGTTGTAATAAGACAAAACTAATGTTAGGGATTAATACTCTAGTTGATTTTAAATCATCCATATGAAGATAGCCTTGGATATGCGGCATACTCGAATCTTCCCTGTTGTCTACTATAAGGAACAAAAATAGTTTCATTAGCTAAATAATATGGTGTAGGTTAAGTGGTGAATTTCAATTGCCCTAGTGCCCTCTTATCAAGTGTTTGATCCTTCTTTTATTAAGGAATCAATTATAACAAATAATCTTCTAATCATACAAAGATTTTGGTTGGTAACCTAGCCACAAGATGGGCTCCAACTCCTTTCTGAATATCAATGCCTAATCTATGAAAAATAGAACTACCCAAGCCACTACTAGCATCGTTGCTAACTAAACAATTCTTTAGACGCCTGAAAAAACATAAAGTATCTTCCCCAAGCTCACCCAAAGTAGAAAAAGCTAGGACACCAAGACCATGTCCGTGTGAAACACACTTATCCAAGTATTTAGTACGTTTTCGAGAAACAACACTAGAAATAGCTTTTCCTGGGACGAAAGAGCGAACACCTTCACCAGTGAAGGGCGAAACACCTATGACACCCATGCAAACGTCTTGCCTATTCTCCCATTTGAGAACAAGGATATCAGCAGGCCTCAAATCCTTGTCGTCCTCTGTCAGAAAACCAAGAGAAACTTCCTTGCGCGCAGGCACACCAGCTTTGTAACAGATGTCAGCAACAGTATCTCGAACAAGATCATGTCGAAACTTAGTTCCAACATCTTTAGCACAGTGAAGCGCGTGATCCCCAAAGATTTCCATAGATTTGTTACAACTTGAGCATAAGATATTCTCAACAAACAGTGGGATACCAAGTCGATGGCAAAGCACATCTCTGAATTGTCTAGGTCTGAGGCATTGATTAAGACCACTAATAGGTACAACTAATAAATAATCTTGTGCATGCTTGACACGGTTATACTGCCACAAAATAGAGTCTCTTGCAGACATAGAGAATTGGTCTAGGATTTGCTTCTTAAATGCATCAAAATAAGTGACTGCCAGCGAATGCATGGAGGGGGGAGGGGGGGCAGTATCATTGACACAGTAAGTAGAAGGTGATCCACATACCTGAATAAAATTCTGCAGAGCAAACTGATAAACATAGCCTTTATCTGTTGAGAATAAATTACCAAGGATCACCTTTTGCACCGAAGCAGTCTGGCTCTGAGAAGCAAGATAACAGTAGGTACGGGGTGTCAGCCATGGTGTAAATGCCAAGTCCACCATCTTTTATAGGAAAGGTAGCTAATCTATGTTGCAAAGAACCAAAACCAGCACCAACACCAGTAATTAAGAGTCTCAAATACTTAAGCAAATGGTCATCGAAAAGATCAGCGGCTGGTTGCAGGGTTGCAGGATTGGTAGTACGCATAAAAAAATATAATCTATACACACCAGTGCAATTGCGAAGTAATAGCATCTCACTTTGAGGATCCTTGAGTTTCTTGATTGCGGTCATTAGTTGAACAGTCTTGTGCACCCTGCTCAACATCACATCACTAATAAAGTCCAAATCCAAACTCACGGGTCCACCCAAAAGTTTGACACCATTAGAAGGTCTATCAATATCTGGAGGAAAAACACCATCAACTGTGCTTCTGGGATCAATAAAAGGCCAAAATACTTGCGTTTCTTTACATTAAGGTGTGAACCCCTGCTTGGTCCTTCAGTTTCAATTATGCTCAAGGCCTTAGCTACCTCCAGTGTATCACCAACAATTGTACCATCATCAAGGTACCAAGCATGCAAATCAAGATTACAACGAGAAGCAATAGTCTTCACCAGGGGGTGAAGTGTCACCGCAAACAACAAGGGACCGAGAGGGTCACATTGATGGATACCAAGTGCAGAAGACAAAGTATATTGGTCATAATAAAGTTTAGCAGGCCGCAAGTAACAAAACTCTACTCAGCGAAAAATACCTGGGAAATGAAGACGAACCTCCTTGATGAGCTGAGATCTGCTCACCATGTTAAAAGCATTAGAAAAGTCAATGAGCAACATTGAATTTTTTTTTTCCGAGTGACCTTTCAACTCCAGTAAGGGATTTACGGCATGTAAAATACTTTCACCCTCAGCAGGCACTCCAACCCCGAATTGGTAGTCACCCAAATAAGAAGCCATGTCTTTACCTACCGAAAAAGCAGCCACTTTAGAAACCCGCATGCGCAAAGCCGTGCCAACTACAATGGGCCTAAGACCACCCCCAGGCTTGAGTAACAAAGTCAAGGGCACAGTAGCAATGAACTCTCCTAGGCTCTCAGGGCATTTTGCTGGCCAACCAAAGATTGACAACCCCTGAAATCGAAGAGAGTAAATCATCCGCTACAGCAGCTGCAGCCCCACTCAAAGCATCCACTAAATGTTGAGCCCATAAGCCGTCACGATCACACGACGTTCCTTTTGGGAAGCTTTTGATAGCACCCAAAACAGACCTGGAGTCCACCGTAACAGAGTCGATTATGACATCACTAACTGGAACCTCAAGAGGAAGCGCAGGTGGATGTTTTTCAAGAAAATCTAAGTATGTCTTCTCACTGCATGGAGCAACCCCGGAAGAAGATAATACTCGGATTGCAGCAGCAAAATGGCCGCACCCTATCTTCCTCCGGCAAGCTGTCAGATTGGCCGTACCTTGTTTCTTCGAATCTGCCTTTTTAGAACCCATACAAACCGACTGCTGTAGAAAGTTGTTCACCAGCGTGAGACAACTGTTGGGCTCCTTCCATACTGAGAGGTCCTTATTGATTTCAGAAACTTGCAAACGCCTTATGTTACCAGATTTAGCTTCCGCTGCACTTCTCCGGTTGAACAAAGCCAGGGTACAAGAGGGAAGAAGCAAGAGCTGAAGCTAAGCTGAAAAGTTAGCAGGGTTTACTATAATTCTGTCGAGACAGTTCTTCAACGTTCTCGAGAATGCAAGACGACACTGGTGAGATATACATGTTACTGTTGTAACCTGTCTTAGGAACAATGCATCTAGTAATTCAGTAGAGAGAACTCCTACAACATCACTACCATCTTCCACAACATCACAAACTAATTTACATGCATTATCCAAACACACAACACTTACCTCAACTGGTTTAGCCAAACCGTGAATGAGGAAATATGCTCCTGCACCGTTGAGAGGGCCTACAACAACATCGCCAAGTACAACCCCATCTCGGCCTTTACAAGGTTTCTTCCAGGCATGTAGATGCATATATCTACAGCACAGCCACATACGCAGACAGCTCAAGGTCTTCTCCCATGCAATGTAAATATTCGAATTGTTAGCAATCAATTCTCTGCAGATGGCTTTGTTATCCTCAGAGAAAAGGAGTCTGTCGTAAAGATGTCGCATAATGAATCCCTTGGTATAACCTCTGCTATTAACTCCATCTTGGCATCCATCGAAATTCTTGAAAGGACAATGGCAGGAGCCATTATCTGGTGCGTCATCTGTGGAGGAAGGAGCTGTAGACGAGCACAAGGACAGCTGGGAAGAGGTTGTTGCAAGCAACAGAAAACGAGACGAAAACCTGGTAAGCATAGACATGGAGATTGCGTATGAACCCTAAAATGAAAAACCCAAACCCTAAAAAAGAAGAGAATAAGAAAAATAACGAGTAAAAACTAGGAAAGGGAATGAAAACTGGAAATCTGTGGCAAGGGAAGAAAATCGAAATCGAAAACCAAAGAAAAAAGGGTAAAAATCATGATGAAAACGACGGAAGAATATGACAGGAAAGCGCTAGGGAAAATCGCCGGAGCATCGCCGAAGAGAGAAAAAACCGACCAAACAAAAGGAAATTATGAGAGGATTTGAGAGAACAAAAAGAAGTTTGGGGATAAATTATTCACCACTATTCCCCAAGAAACAAATTTCCTTGATCATTCTTTTCATTTACATTTTTGTTCTTTTATTTAATTCTCATAAAAAACATTTCGTTGTATCGAAAAAAACCCCTTTCGATCTGAATCAGTTTAGTAAGGCTTTGAATTTAACTACACACCAACCTAGTCTCTGTGGGTTCGACTTGTATTTTCCCTGTTTTATATAATAGACGTTGTGCACTTGCAGTTTAGTATAATTGTAGGATTCTTCTAGTCCTACCAATACACAATATTTAGAATGGAGATTTTGGGGGAAACAACTGCAGAAATTATGAAGATCAAATTTACAGGGAGAATGCGAGATCTTCTCTACCGAAATTTCATGTATTTATATTTTATGGTATAAATAAATCTGATTCTCCCAATTTCATCACTATTTTTGGTTCAATTTTATACCTGACATCTTAGAAATCAATGTTGAGATCTCATTTTCATTTTAGTTTAGTTGAAGTAGTGAAGAGATCGTAGATTTCAATCCTTCGAGTTGTATCTTAAGACTGAATTTTAGTGTTGAAGAAATTGAAGAACATCTTTTTTCAGATCTCGTCTCCTTTCAGCTTAATTCCAAGAAAATAAGAGAAGTTACATTTTAATCCTTCGAATTATCATCTTCGGATTGATCTAATCGTAGTAATCGAATCTCCATCAAACATGGTTGCATCTTATGAAAACGATGTGCGACCGTAATGAAGATTCTTCGATTTTGTTCAATTAATGTTTTACATCTCCTTACGTTTTGACATTTCATTGTCTTTGATTGTTAATGTCCATTTGTTTTCTTGTCTGCATTTTTAACAGTTAAACATGTTAATTTTATGCTGGTGTTTTATTTAGATTAAGTCTTTCCTTTTGGTTTCACCTGCAATATGTTGGAACCCTTTTTGATTTCATCATTTTTACTGATATATTTGGAACCAAATTATATTGGAACCTTTTTCGGTTTCATCATTTTTACAACTATGTCAAAATAAAAAATCACTTAAACATAGTGCTTGTTCTCACCTAAATATATAGATATGATTTCTGAGTGCACCCATATGAATTATGGACGGAGAAAAATCACATTACTACTTTTCTAACCGTATCATTAATTTTAAAATGACTAGTGGTTTTTTGAAATTATTTGTTAGACCATATTATAGTAGTTCAGTACCATACATCAAACTATGCTTAGTCCGATGTAGTTTAATACTTGAGTGTTATTATATTTGTGCCTTGGAACATGAAAATGTTTTGTGCCTAGAAATATATTACTATTTTTCCTTTTCATATCAAAATTTTGCCTAGAAATATATGCGTGTCTTAAGACCAGGAATGAACCCTGTATAAGCAGTCATATTGTTGTTATATGCAGCATCTAAGTTAAGAATATTGGTTGTGATTAAGACTTTAAATCAGGATCATGAATACTTCATGGTCCAAAACTCTAGGAACAGAGAAGATTCATTTTCTTACATCTTACGAGAGTAAGCCTTGATATGACCCTTTTCCTTTTGGTTTCACCTGCAATATGCTGGAACCTTTTTGGTTTCATCATAAAACAGTTAAACACATAATATTTCGTTGCACATCCAATATATCGATATGGTTTGACTTTAGTTACAGGGTTCCAATAAACATAAATGTGGTAATCATAACTAAAACCATTCATAAACCTTTTAAATCTTTTACTATTATAAGAAATTTTTAAAGAAAACAGACAATATTGCAAAAGGCTATTACAAGTATTACAACTAGATGATAGTGTATTAATTTTTACGTGTCCAGTGAAAGTGGTGTCTTCTTTTCTAATTCTTTGGTGGTTTGTGCATCAGTATCTTGTAGGACGGCTTTGCTCTCATGTCTTCCACCTTTTCTGATATATTCTTTTCATGAGGCATGGTTTCATCAAAAAGACCATAATAAACTAGCACCATCAACAGTTTCGATGGAACCAATTCTAACAAAGTGAAAATGATGAAACCATAGAATAAACTAACACCACAAACAGTTCTAGTGGAAAGAAATTTAACAAGGAAAAATGGTGAAACCAAAAATTATTTTAATCTGAACAAGAACAACATGAATAAAGTTCTATTTAACCGTAATAATCAAGAAAATAGTTGGTGAAACCAAAAAGTCTTTTCAACCTGGACAAGGAAAACGCTGATGCATGTTGTTTCAACCCTAAATAATTTGCAAAGAACATGAAACATAGGATTTAATTTACCTTTGGGAAGAATTTTTAATCGTTTTACATGAGCAGATCATCTTTCTTTTGATCTTGTTGAGCATTTTTCTTCACCATTTTTACCAGTTTTCGTGATTTTGATTTCTACTTTTTTGATTTTAGGTCATAACTTGTTTCAATAATTGATTTTTGGTTTCTAATCTGAGGTCTCAGGAGAAGAAGAGAGAATCGAAAGGGAAAATGAATTCGTAGATCTGAGTTTTTCTTATGTTGGGAGACTAGAAACGAGAACTAGAAGGTAAACAATGGAATCGAGACAACACGTAAGGTTGATTTGCTCAGTTAATTTTGGGCTGAATAAGAATAGAAGATATTTTAGACAATTCAGGAAATTTGAAATTTATTACATCATTCGTTTTGTTGGCTTTTACTTACGCAGATGTTGACAACTCTGGGGTTGTAATGCACGCGTTAATTTCCGAATACATTATTTTGCAAGATCCACTTTGTTTAGTTATAAGATCCACTTTGTTTAGTTTTTAATGGTACGGCGCAACTTTTACTTTTTTCGGCCCACACCTTTCTGAAATTCTAGTTTCGCCATCGGTCTGGGGACCCGAACCCAGTCCCAAATAACCCGCCGACTTGTGTAGAAAACAAAGCCTAGTTTCCAAAAACCAACAATAACAGCGACTGCTTCTATGATCATCATCAATGGCGTCAAATACATCTCGACAGCAAAATCATGGCAGATGGTTCGACATAGCATCATCAACAACATAATACGTTCACACTATGATGTTTCCTCTCACAAATTTGAAATCCGGAACCTAAGATACAGGATTCGGCTGGTAGCGTATCTTTCTTTATCATTTGTTTTTGGTTGAAATCTTGAGGAGTTTGAAGATCTAATCACTAGCTCGAGAACTGAATCTGATAGCATAGTATTGTTTAATTGAGGGTTATTTTGTTTTTGGTACTCAGGTTTTGTCCATATTTAGAATTTGGTCTAATATTTGTCCAGATTGATGTTTGGTACTTGGAACAAACGTTGACTCGTGTTGACTCGGTTAACTCTTGACTTTTAGTTAATAATTTATTAGTTAATTTAATAAAATACAATTACTAATTAAGTTTACCATTATACCCTTCATTTTTGCTAATATTTATATGATAACCTTTTTACCATTTTCCTGATCAACCACGGCCGGCACTAGCTCCTTAATCAATTTGTCGACGCCTGCATAAAACAGGAGAAGCCACTGAATCGATGAAAATCAAAACAAAGCATAACAATGAAGAACGCAACTTTGTATCATGATTAACAGATCCAACAAGATCCAGAAGTAAAGTAATTATTAGTTCCTTCATTGACAAACAAATCGAACCAACAGATCCACCAAAATCAAAAAAAAAAAAAGAAATCGCCCCCGTTTACAAACCCTAATTTATCACCACACCACCACTGACACTATGGTCATCACCATTTCAACAATTAAAAACCAATCCCGATCTTTATCAAACCTCGGTTCGTTTAACTCTTCGTAATCTTCTTCGAATTACTTCTTCTCTTGTTAATGATGTTAATCCACTGTCTTGTTGATTAGGGTTGGGATTTGGGTTTCGATTTTCTGTATCTGAAACTCGCATTCGGTCGATTAAGGTTCTTCCCTTTCTTAGATAAATTTGTTTATTTCACTGACACCATTATTTTTTTAGGGCTTTTGAGAAGAGGGGTTTATTTCAGTTGATGTTTGGGAGACAAAGTGAAGGAGTGTATATACAATTGGATTTTCATTTCTTCATTTTTGGACAAGTGGGTACATCAATGGGTTCCGGGATGAAGTATAGTATCAGTTATGAAGGGAATGAGTAGAAAGTGAGGGTGAATCTCTGGCATATGGATCTTAGGATTAATTAGGTCAAGTAGATATGTTGAATCATGACCGTAGGTATGATGGTTACATCATAGCTGTTGATCCAGAATACCTGGTTGCTAAAACCAGAAAGGAATGTAACCACACATCTAAACAAGTTCGTGATGTTAACAAGGCCATATGCAGCTGATGCATTGATGTTCTACAGTTAGGCCAGAAAGAGACTCAATTTCAGGTTTTTACTAGTGGATGTAGTTGTGTCTTGTGTGGTTCCATTTGTCTCTTACTTGCTACAGTTAGGTGCATTGTTTTGCTTGCTAAGTGATTTGTTTGTCAATTGGGGATCACTATCATGATTATAACTAACTGTATTAGCAACTCCATGAATTCATCTTGCAGAAGATAAAAACAGCGGCTGCTGCTATTGCAGGCTTGAAAATGCTCAGCATCCTAAGAGTGGAGGATTCTCACATGGCGGTGGTGGATTATTCCGTGACGGCAGCGGTAGTTCTTCTTCATCATCCTACTACAAAAGTTAGTGCTAGATGGATGCGTCTGATCCTTTACTTGCGTTCAAGGGTTGTGCCTGCCTGGTAATTCTATTTAGTTTTTCCAGCAATTATTATTATTTTGTGTTTTTTGAAGCATCCTACAATATCCAATCGATCTGGGCTGGGGACCTGGGGTTATGAAATCCCTGATTGAGTTGTTAATTGCTATTTTGGGGGGATTTGGAAGCTATTTATTTGTCATCCCTCTTTTAGTAGGTATTCCCACTTCTTTACCTGTTATAAACATTTTTCTTTTGTTACGCAAATCGAATCTGTGCTGGGGTTGCTGATGTTAGTTTCTGGGTTTTATTTGCAATTCATATTTACCAATTGCTTGATTTAACTTATACTACTATTACTTTACAATGTTTGCTTACCTTGTCCTACCCATCTCCAATACATCTTTAACACTGCCAATTGCTCTGAGTATCGCTATTTTGCCTGTGATCCTAATTGACTCATAAAAATGAAAAACATACTAAACTTCTCCATAGCTATCCTGACTGCCAAGTATTTGTTTTAGAATGACTCGTGTAAGACTCTAAAGAGTTTTCGTAAAGTAGATTATTGTTTGGAGCATTTTCTTCTTCCTTTTCTTTTCCATGGACAGTGAACTCTGCATGTACGTAGTAATATGTAAGAATGTACTGCTTTGCTTGTTTACTATCTTTGTCGTGCTCATTTACCTTTTGTGTAGTATGTTTATGCTTTTATGGTCAACTTATGCAGTACTCTTTTCAGACTTTTGAGTGATTTTATTTTCAAGTATGAATTGAATGTCTTGTGAAATCTTTTGTTTATGAACGAACATAGCGCAAGTAGGGTTGTGATCTTAAACTCAGACATGGTTATTGACACATCTCAATCTTTATCGTAAACTCAATTGAATGCTTTTGATTTGCTCAAAGTTTTGAGTTTTTGGTTTTAATCCTGACAGTTTCAGGCCTGATCCAGAATACCTGGTTGCTAAAACCAGAAAGGAACGTAATTACACATCTAAACAAGTTCGTGATTTATCAAGGCCATTTGCAGCTGATGCCATGAGGTTCTATAACAAAGAAGCAGTAAAATTCATAGTGTACAAAATATAAGCTGGTGGAGCATGGTTATATTACATCTGCACTTCTTAAGACATGCGTTCTTCATCATGTCGACTTCACTGCTAAGAAAACTGATGTTTCTGATGCTCCAGAGGAAATATTTTTAGCTGAACTAACAACTACCAGCGCCAAGAGACTCAATTTCAGGTTTGTACATGTCGATGTGGTTGTGTCTGCAAAAGCATGGGGCCAAGAGACTCAATTTCAGGTTTGTACATGTCGATGTGGTTGTGTCTTGTGTGGTTTCATTTGTGTCTTACTGCTACAGTTAGGACTTAGGTGCATTGTTTTGTTTGCTAATTAATTTGTCCGTCAATTGGGGATCACTATCATGGTTTATGACTAATTGTATTGCAGGAGATAAAAACAACGGTTGCTGTTACGGGCTTGAGAATGTTCAGTATCCTAAGAGTGAGGATTCTCGCGTGGGGCACGTGGATTATTCCGTGATGGCAGCGGTAGTTCTTCTTTATCTATCTCCAAAAGTTTGCGTTCGACGGATGCGTCTGATCCTTCACTTGATGGCTCTAAATGTTTGCGTTCAAGGGTTGTGCCTACCAGGTAATTCTATTTAGTTTTTCCAACAACAATGATCTGTGCTGGGGTTTTGAAATCCCTAATTAAGTTATAAATTGTGTTTTTGTTTGGGAGATTTGGAAGCCCTTATTAGCTATTTATTTGTCATCCTTCTTTTAGTACATAATCCTACTTCTTTACCTGTTATAAACATTTTTCTTTTGTTACGTATATTGAATCTTTCCTGGGGTTGCTGATATTAGTTTCTGGGTTTTATTTGCAATTCATATTTTACCAATCGCCTGATTTAACTTCTACTACAATTTCGCTACAATGTTTGCTTACCTTGTCTTACCTGTGTCCAATACATCTTAAACACTTCCAATCGCTTTAAGTATCACTATTTTACGTTGAGCCTAATTGACACATAACGATGAAGAACATACTAACTTCCCCGTAGTCATCCTGAGTCCTGACTGCCAAATATTTATTTTACGTAATTCTTACAAGAATGACTCGTCTAAAGAGTTTGACTAAAGTAGGTTATAGTTTGGTGCATTTTCTTCTTCCTTTTCTTTTCCATGGCAGTTGAACTCATATGTATGTACGTTGTAATATAAAAGAATGTCACCCAATTGCGTGTTTACTATCTTTGTCTTTCTCATATACCTTTTGTGTAGTATGTTTATGCTTTTACGGTGAGCTTAGGCAGTACTCATTTTAGACTTGTGAGTGATTTAGTTTTCAAGTATGAATAGAATGTCATGGTCAAAGCTTGTTTGTGTACGAACATAGGGCAAGTAGGGGTTGTGAACTTAAACTTAGCCATGGTTATTGACACATCTGGATTCTCGATCTTTATCTTAAACTCAATTGAATGCTTTTGGTTTGCTTAAACTTTTGAGTGATTTTGGTTTTAATCTTGACAATTTCAGGCCTGATTCAGAATGTAACTACACATCTAAACCAGTTCATATTGGAGCAAGGCCTGCAGCCGAAGCCCTGAGTATCTATAACAGTCACCTAGTCAGTTCTCTTCTGAATCTTTATTGCTTTTCTTGAAAACCTATCGCCTTCTTTTTTGGATTCCCTTAATCTTTTTTTTTTCTCTTGTCGTGGCCTAAAATTCATAGGGTACAGAATATGAGCTGGTGGAGCCTGGTTGCATTACACAGGTGCTTCTTGAGACATGCACTCTTTACCATTTCAACTTCGTGGCTAAGAAGACTGATGTAGCTGATGCTCCAGAGGAGGTGTTTTTTGTCGAACTGACAACTACCTGCGGGGTTCTTTCTGTCAAGCGTTGCATATGCATGGGGCCAAGAGACTCAATTTCCGGTTTGTATTTAATTAACATGTAGATGTGGTTGTGTGGTTTCACAATTATCTCTTACTCTTACAGTTAGGTGCATTGTTTTGCTTGCTAATTGATTTGTTTGTCACCGGGGATCACTATTATGATTATGACTTATTAATTGTATTGGCAACTCTATGAATTCGTCTTGCAGGAGATAGAAACAATGGCTGCTGTTACTGCAGGCTTGAAAATGTTCAGCATCCTAAGGGTGGATTTTTCTCGCGCGGCGGTGAAGGGTTGTTCCTTGATTGTTGACAGTGAACTTTCTAGTTGTATTTGTAAGATATCTACAGAAACCATGGCTGGAATTGAGATCTCATTTACTAATGCCTAACATTTTCATCGTTGCACCATTAGCCTTGTTTTCCATGTTGTTGCACCGTTGAATGCTGGCTACGTAGTGTTTTCTGCTGTAGATGGGTCAAGTGATGGTAAGAAAGTTAAAGAAGGTGCAACTATGGGGTTTCAATGGGTCTAAGATAAATACAATAAGAGAACACAAATACACTAGTAGTATATTATGAAATGGAAGAAAAGAAAAGGTCTCTTTTTTTTTTGAAGTAGCTTCGTATTGATTTATGATTTTTTCCTTTCATGTAATTATTTACCACACATATCATCTGTTCTTTGATCCTTGTAATTTTTTCCTATCTTGTAGTGAGTTCTTGATTTTAGCTCGCCTTTGATGTACAAATTCAAATTTGAATATGCACGCATAATAATAATATTAATAGTAATTTCTTGATTTTTTTTTGTTTTTTGTACTGGCACATAGTTAAATGGATCAGTTTTTATGTTAACTAGTTTTCGTAAGATACTTGAATCTTTTTTACCAGCACAAAACTTTTTTCCGTCAAATTTCTGTAATTTCTGACATAGTTGGGTTGTTGTTGATGGTGGTTTTTAGCTTTGGGTTAAAATCGTAAAACTTTGCATCTGAAGTGACGACACTCTGCAAGGAAACAGAGCCACGTGTGCTAACCTCTCCACTGGAAAATTTGTTGAGCCGCTCAACATATTTACATGAAATTTATCCAGACTGGCGAATCCCATATGTTCTGTAAATTTCGGCGCCTCACGCATATTCACTTAATATAAGTTCCTCTGGATGCTTTCTATGCGATGTTCCCCGGCTGAACTCTTAATGTTGATATGGCATGACGATTTGTGTTCACTCGCAACAGAGTAGCATGAATCTCCAAGTATCAAGAATAAGATCTTTGCATAAGGTATTCAATCAGAAAAGTATGCTGCTATCTGGCAACGAACTTAAAAGAACTCTGTGTCGACACGTAGAATTCAGTCAACCTGACTAACTTGCAGAAGTTAGGGTTTCACACCTCGCGCAATATACCAGACCTTGCTTGTCAAAATTTCCGCCACAGCGCGCTGGAAGTGTGGCCACGGCCTAGCTTGCCGGCCCCACTTCCCACCGACCAATCAGGTCGCCCTAAATGCGCCACGCGCATTCCGAACAAGGCCGGCCCCATGTTACCGGCCGACCCCCATTTTCATCGACCAATCAAGTCGCTTTAAAACCGCCATAGTGCACTGGAAGTGTGGCCTCGCCCTAGCTTGCCGGCCCCACTTCCCATTGACCAATCAGGTCGCCCTAAATGCACCACACTCTCACCAGAAGTGTGGTCGCACCTTTTGTTTAGTCGGCCCCCTTTTGTGGCCAATCAGGTTACCCCAACTTTGCTACTATACATTAAAGGTCAAACGCACCTTGCAGCGGCAACATGCTACCTTGGCATTCGGCAACATGCCAACATGCTACCTTGGCAACATGCCATGCTACTTCGGCAACATGCCAACACGCTACCTCGGCAACATGCCATGCTACCTTGGTGATATGTTGTGCTACCTTGGAAACATGCCATGCAACTTCGCAACATGCCAACTTCGAGGCAACCTGCCATAAATAGCCACCCACGACAATTTCTACCCCTGTGGCCGTTTCCACACCATGGCCTTGTCATAGTTTCTTTGGCATAGCCATAGCGCCATTTTCACAAAAGTAGCGCCATGCCGCAGCCGCACGCCACGTGCGCTAATTAGGGTTTCGACAAACCCTAATTTGAGCAAATTGCTACCAAAGCCAATAACGTTCCCAGAGCAATGGGATTGGCGTGGCAACAAGGCTAATGTTTCCACGCCACATGGGGGTCCGACTCCATGGCGCTTTGTCTAGGCCAAATCCTTCCAATGACACCAAGACTTGTCCAGGCCAAATCCTTCCAACGACGCCAAGACTTGTCGAGGCCAAATCCTCCCAACGGCTCAAGACTTGTCCACGATAAATCCTTCCACGACGCCCAACCCTAACTTTGGATGCGGAGCCAATTTTTAGCTTTGGCCATACCGCAACATCACTAGCATACCACTATGCCGCGGCTACTAGCACGCCGCCATGCCATGGCTATGCCAACGGCATGCCATTAGCATGTGGCCATAATCAATGGCCATCCTTCTTCATGAGAGGAAATCTCAGTCATCTAAGTTCACCACCAAACTGATGGACTTGTGGCAACTTTTAGGCGACCAACTGCCTAAAACCCAGCGACCATGGCTACATCAGGTGCCACTTGCGCCATCGTGCCCCCGGCATGCACAAATCATACCGCAACGCCACTGCGCCATTTTCAGGCACCAACACAAGGTAGCCACAATCAACGACTACCCTTATTCACAAGATGCGATCTCGACCATCGAAATTCGCTAACAAAACGGTAAGCTTGCGACAAGTTTTAGGCGACTAGCTATGACGAGCCTAGCATTACATGATATTTACTTGCGACAAGCCTCTCAATTTTAACTTGCCACACGTAACAAAGTGCTACATGTTTTCCCGAAAACACTCGAGACATCAAAATATGTCACAAACTGGGGGATGCTCATCAGGGTATTGGTCTGGCGGTTTACAGCGTGCGGCGTGCAATGCAACCGTTACAAGAAAGTGTCATGAAGTGGGATAATTAGTGGTGGTAAAAACTAACGGTGTAAACAATTCATTTCCTTCATCATGGAAGAGTAATGACCGGTGGTTACACGAATTCACTTCCTTCATCATGGAAGCATAACGTCTGGCAGTTACACATTACTCTTTTTCTTCCACCACTCAATTGTTTCCACTTCTTACGAGACCAGGGTACGTTTCACTATGAATTATATAAATAGGCCTCATCTGTTTCCACCAAAAAAAAGTTTTTGGTCGGCAACACACAACATCTAGAAATCACCTGGTAGCTTTCCATCCGGCTTACCAGTTCTACTTTCTGATACAAGTCACAAAAACGCTCACACTTCCATAATCAACTATTGTGGTCTCAACACTTTCTTCGCTTTCCTACCAAAGACCAACCCTTCTCCTTCACTTTGTGACCAAAGCAAGCCTGGAACGACCGTTTCTTGATTTAGGCCAGGATTGTACAGATTGATCTCTCAAATCAAAAGTACTCCCACGCAATACATTGTTTAGGGTTTAGACTCGTTTCTCACCCACACACCCGAAGTTACCAAAATAAGCAGAAACGGTTTTCCCCCTCAAACAATTGGAGACCACAGTGGGAGATTGATCTCTCGGTTACAAATTCAACTCTCGTTTCCATCTTCCTACCAGCGAATGCCATACTTTGAAGCATCTAAGAATAGAGGAGTTTCGGGAGGATTGCGTCTGGGGACTAGAGATTCCCCACCTTACTACGGATCGACATAAAAGATATTCCACCAACAATAAAGAACGACCGGGGAATTCTCGTGGCAAGAAACGTCATTACATAAAGACTCAGATTTACTACCTGGAGACCCAGTTCTGGTGAAAGACCCTAAAACGAGTAAGTTTGCCAGATAATGTTTACACGACCTATTGTATGGATTCTCACACTTTCCATGGAAGCCGATGACCCAATCATCCGAATGATTTTGCTATTTGCACTCGCAATTCAGATTTCGACATATCAATTGATCAAAAGGCTATTATTCCAAAATAATCCAAAAACTTGTATAAAAAACAATCATCTATCAATCCAAAAACCAGAAAAAACCAAAAACTAGGCGTTTCTTTTGCCTTTCAAAAAATAAAAAACCTAAGAAAAGGAATCTCAGAAAATGAAACACTCAAGGGAAATTATTCAACAACGGCTCGTTCTTCTTGGAGAAAATGTCCTTCATGCTTTGAAGAGCCGCCTGCTTCAGCTTCAACTCTTGGAGAACTTCTCGATTTCTACCTCTCGCTAATTGATCAAATCCGCAGAAGGGCCATCAATTGTTTCCTCTTGAAGCCTTTGGATCTCGGAAAACCCCTTGCAGAACCAGAAGGCATTAAACTCAAAGTTTACACACATATCCCGGTGAAACTTCCAGCTTGAGATCACATCTTCGGAAACAGTGTTACCAGTCACGTTGCGCATATGATGAATTGAAGATAATGTCTCTTCCACCCGCTTAACCAACGCAAACCGGCTGGTAATCTTCTTGGTTGTTGCAATATGACCGTACCTTTTCCATATCCTGGCGTACAACTCCGCATAGTTAACTGGTACACTGAAGCCTCCGATCAACACATGATCGTCATAAGGAGTCAAGAATGGAGGGTCGAAAGTGGCGCCTGCAACTGATTCCGCAACCAGCTAGGATTCTTTAGCTACAATCGTGCCAGCAGCTGTGGGGGCATTTTCCATCATCTGAAGCACAACAACGTCTTCACGACGATCAGTCTCCATCTACGGGTTTCTAACAGGTACGGTTTCCACGACTGGAGACATTGTTACACCTTCATTACCGTGGATCTCCATCTCAGAGTTATTTTTGAAAGCAGCCTCTTCCTGTAAATATCACCAATTAATCACTTATTCGGTGAAAATAAATAATCCAAGAGGAAAGTGTGGAAAACTCACCGACTCATTTGTGGGTCCACTGGAAGAAGACTCGCTATTATGTTCAGAAGTGCTCCTCTCATCACCGGATCTCGAGTTTTCTTCCACTTTGGATTCTTCTTCAGGAGATTCAACCTCGTTGCCTCCTTTCTCAAAAGGCATCGTTTTTTGTCCATGGGAAAGTCTGGTAAAGATATTCGAGTTACCGAGCCCCTGAGTCAAAAAAGAAAAAAAAAGGGGGGGGGAGTCAGTGGAAAAATGGAAAACTTATGTAATTCAACCAAGTCAGTAAGGAAATCATACACACCTGCGTGTTGAAAGAACTGAAAGTCACAAGAGCTGTCGAGTCCGATTGGAAACCACCTGCACGATTTTTCGACCTTTGGTCCTTCTTCTGGCGAATGTCTGCACCCAAGCTAGAGTATTTTCTCTTGCCCGAGGGAAGTTCTTTCAACAACTTATGCTTCGCTAGAACCGCAGAAAAAGGTTTACCACGTAGATTTGTCACAACATCCTGCACGAACTGATGAATGGCGAGGAACGCACCTTTCCAGAAGATATTATATTTGGGAGTCGTCACAGGTCTTCGTTCCGAGAGCAAGAAAGGAAGGGTTTTACCTGGCGCAAGGACACTGGCGTCAAGAGCAGCTGCTAACAATTCTTCCGGAGCGGCCGACTGACGAATAAATGGAACCCCTTGGTCAAATCCCATATGCCGGGCCGTCTTGTCAATATTATAAGGGACCGCCTTGAAAGACCCATGGAAGAAGGATGGCACGTTTCCAGAGATACAACTTCACACGAATACAACCTTTCCAACGCTCATATTCTCTCCAGCAGAAAGCAAAGTCAAGTTCGGAGCAGCGACAAAAGTGTTCGGCTGAACTATGGAGGCATGGGCCGGGGCCCAAGGACGAAATCTAATAGCATGCGAGTTGTCAAGGAAATCAACGAGCTTTACTCCAGCTCTTGGACGCCTGTCCAACCAACGGAGTATCCTAGAGCCGCCACACGCATCAGGAAACAAGGTTCTCGGGGTTAGGAGCGTAATTTTTGAAATGCTCCCACAACCACGCTTGAAGAAAAGCGACGTGAACGTATGAGTCCACTTTCATATAACCATTTGAAGCATACATGTCCGTGACCAGATGATCCAAATGGGTGTACAAGGAACCAAGGACACAAGCCGCCAATGGGAAGAATGACGCCTTTCGCCAATTTGATGGAAAATTTGACAAGCTCATGTCTTATCTCCTTCTTACCAGAGCCATCATCGAAAATATCGCTGGACAACCACAGAGTTAAAAATGCAGCAACATGGAGCGTATCATCTAGCACTAGATACGACTCCGCCTCATCAGGGAACCACTCAGACACTCACCAGTTATTGAAGCAGTTCTCCTCGTAATTATTTCGAACATATCCCGCTGCTTTTGTGACCAAAGTGGCATGTATTTTTTCTTCTTCCTCAGACGAGACAACATTAAGATACCCAATTATAGGGAGGCTCAATAGAACTGCTACGCTTTCCAAAGAAAAAGTCATCTCACCCCATCTACATATAGCCGTGTGAGTTTCCGGGCACCATCTGGAGATAAAAGTGATCAATCCTGCGATATATTTTCTGATTTGAAGTACCGCAGGCGCCATGACAGCATGCATGATTTGCGCCTCAGTTATGTTGGCTTTTACGTGGTCGCAGCTCATCATGAACTTCATCCATCTATCATAAGAGCGCAACGAACTAAGGCAAATCTTGAAGTCTATGGGAGAAGCCCGATATTCTTTCTTCTGAAGGCAAAACCTCATTATACGCCCTGGGCAGACTGATTGGACTTCTCCATCATTTTCTGAATCGGTCAGAAGAGTTGGCACGAACTTTGGATGGGTCCTTGTAATCGTAGCAAAATTCATAAAAAACTCATCATCTGTGTTCGGTTTGGAGTTGTTAACACTTCTCAACGCGGCGGCGGAACTACTTTCAGGTGACATCTTAACAAAATTCCTTACGCTTTTGGAGCAACTACAACGAAGCAAAACGAAGAATTACTACTTTGAAGGAAAGCATACATATAGTTTTATCAAAATCGATTACGACAATCGAGAGTCAACGACACATTTTCTACGAAAATTTCTCTTTGGCCACATGTCATGACATTCACGGCTAAAGGAATGGGGACTGATGCCTGCTCAACGGTATGCACGTGGCGTCGCGGGAAGTATGCTCTCGGCCGGAGCTAGACAACGCCGCGGGGAACATGCAAAGCCGCAGAAAGTATGACCTCATCCAAGTTAAGTTTGGTCATGGGAAATATGCTTGCAGCCAAAAGGAGAATGTTTCCACCACGGAAACTGTGCACACGGCCACAAGAGGAAAAGGAAACCCTAAAGCTAGGTTTTCACGGGAGAAAAACTAATGGCAGCCACCCATTCGCGCGCGCCTCTTTTGCATAATAATTGGCCTCCTTACTATCGAGGTGATGGCTAATATTACTACGATACTGCTAGCAGGGAAGAATCATTCATAAGAAAGTATTTCTACGGGTTTATGGAGAATATGACTGTGGCTAGGGTTTACACCAACAAAAAAGAAAGAGAAACGTTGGAACACATACCTGGAGTGCGCTCGCCTACTTCTCTGCTTTGCTGCTAACGCGGAGGCGTGGAAACAAAGCCAATATTACAAAAACAAAAGATGTGCGACACCTTTTATATACATATCACTTTTAGAGTTTGGGTAGAAGAAGGTTTCCTTTTATAAGCGCCACACTTTTGGAACTAGAGTGAAGGAAAGTTTCTTGTTTAAACTATGCACGAAAAAGGCAACCGGGCCCGCGGAAGTAACGCTCCATGGCTCCATCTTCACCGCTCCACGACCTTTCCGAGCTAGTCATGCCATTGGCCCTTCCGATCTAGTCACCCCGTTGGCCTTTCCAAGCTAGTCATGCCATTGGCCCTTCCAAGCTAGTCTCACCCATCCGCTACTTCAAGTCAGCCGCACCAGACCCGTGCCAGAAGTCCGCGTCCAAGCTAATAGCGTTATTCCAAGCTAGCAGCGCCATCGGCCTTTCCAAGCTAGCTGCGCTATTCACCATTCCACAGCTTCATCTTCGCTCGGCCAAGGTTGAAGCACCATCTTCGCCGTTCAAAGAAACACAATCTACACCGTTCAAAGCCGCACCGTCCGCCATTCCCAAGCCAGAAATGCGCCAAGTCGTCAATGCAAGGATCACGGATTCCTCATGCCTTCCGCTAAAGGTTAGTTGAATTTCCCTAGCAAACTCTTCACGTCTTGACCTTTCGATTTCACTCTTTTCTGTCACCATCTCATGCTTCCCCCGCAACAATGCCATTATTCCGAGCTAAGCAGGGGACTTTACGTTGATGGTGGTTTTTAGCTTAGGGTTAAAATCATAAAACTTTGCATCTGATGTGACGATACTCTGCAAGAAAACAGAGCCACGTGTGCTAACCTCTCCACTGGCAAATTTGTTGAGCCGCTCAACATATTTACATGAAATTTATCCAGACTGGCAAATCCCAGATGTTCTGTAAATTTCGGCGCCTCGCGCATATTCACTTAATATAAGTTCCTCTGGATGCCTTCTATGCAATGTTTCCCGGCTGAACTCTTAATGTTGATATGGCATGACGATTTGTGTTCACTCGCAGCAGAGTAGCATGAATCTCCAAGTATCAAGAATAAGATCTTTGCATAAGCTATTCAATCAGAAAAGCATGCTGCTCTCTGGCAACGAACTTAAAAGAGCTCTGTGTCGACACGTAGAATTCAGTCAACCTGACTAACTTGCAGAAGTTATGGTTTCGCTCCTCGCGCAATATATCAGACCTTGCTTGTAAAAATTTCCACCACAACGCGCTGGAAGTGGGGCCACTCCCTAGCTTGCCGGCCTCACTTCCCATCGACCAATCAGGTCACCCTAAATGCTCCACGCACATTCCGAACAAGGCCATCCCCATGTTACCTGCTGGCCCCCCTTTCCATCGACCAATCAGGTCACTTTAAAACCGTCACAGCGCATTGGAAGTGTGGCCTCTCCCTATCTTGCCGGACCCACTTCCCATTGACCAATCAGGTCCCCCTAAAGGCGCCACACTCTCATCAGAAGTGTGGCCGAACCTTTTGTTTAGCCGACCCCCTTTTGTGGACCGTTACAAAGGAATAAGACTGCAGAGAGAACGATAGTTTTTTATTGCAGCAAAATCTGTGACTGTCTCTGTGCGTCCAATGTTCTTCGTCTCCTCCTCCTTCAGCAGCATCCGAGGTGATATTATGCACTGCTTCTTCTTGGCTCTGCAACCTCCGTTTGTTCCCCAAACTCCCGATTCGGTCATCTACTATGTTTACTTCTTGTGTTTGCAGTCGACGGCTAAATTGTTTTTGATTTTTCGTATGAGGGATATTCTGAACAATCCGACATATTATACCGTAACGTACAGGGTGTCGAACGAGATCACCGTAACGTACTTGTTGATCTCCAAAGATTAAGAGTTGATATGTCCGAGATCCAAGATATCCATGGGGATGAAGATCCCAAATTCATAGATGATCAGCCTATAACTAAAGCCACAATAGATCAGTACATGCTGTTGGAGAAGTAACAAGGAGGTTAGACAAAATGGTTGAGGTGTTGGAAGATGTGAATCCCATTGCGAGGTATATGTCCGACCTAAAACATCACACTGAAATGATGGAAAACGACTTAACTGGAGGTATGTACATTGCTTGAATACTTCCCAATCTGATCATATCATAAATTACAAGTATATAGTACTTTCTAATCTGATGGAATATGTGTGTATACTTCTTGCAGCGGTGATTGATGATTTATGGGAAAGACTAGAAACGAAAAGAAGAAAAACACTCAAGAAAAGGCTACGTAAGATGACCATATCCATAGGGTTTACATGGAAGACGTTGCAGCGCAAAAAGCTTTGCATGTTGGAGGCCTCATCTGATCATGAAGAAGGAACCTTTCTAAGTAGCTAGGATTCAAGTATAATTCTGCAGCAGATTTCATCGCAAAGAAAGCAAGAATTAAAAAACTTAGATTCCTTCGCAATGTTATCAATCAGAAGAGAGTAATCCATTTTTTCTCTGAAGACTCGTATGCTAGTTGTGTCTATCTCTGTTAATGTGGATACAAAGCTGGCTTCATCCTCTGCAAGTATGGCCCACTGGGTTTTGATGACATCTTAGTTAGAAACTGTGCATATCCTGTTTGAATACACGAGCACTTCGCTAGCTAACTTGAATGGAAAAAGAATGGACCATCTCGAGCGTCGCCAAAAAAATGGACAATTCCTGGCTGTCTATATCACAAGTGTGGATGTTAACATACAAGAAAGTGGGGCGGAAACATCTGAGGGTGTATCTAATATGAGTATCTCTTCGATAACTCCTTCACAATCAGATAACAACATCGATCTTGAACTAGAAGACACAGAAGTGAGGAAGAACAAAAGAATCAGAGATGAAGGTGTCCAAAATCAATCCATTCCCTTCAATACCAATTCAATCAACACCCATGTCAATCCCATCTTCCGACATACTAGTAATGGCTAAATGATTATGGTGACCTCCCTGTTGAAAATAGAATGGAATTCCAACATAATCTTGCTGATGATAATCACTCTATGGAATTTGATAACGTAGGAGCTGAACTCAATTGAACTTATGCACAGAATCACTATGGAAATACCGCACCTCATAACCGGGTTTTTTTCCCGGAACCCTAACTTCTCTAATTTGTGCAATTTTCTCAATTATTTGTGTTATTGCTTGAACAAAATCAAATTAGGTTTAATTGATAGTGATATTGTGCTTGAAAACCCTCAATCCCCCAACAATTTTATCAGAGTTCTTATTTCCCAAACTTGTATTCTACTACTTTTAATCATCTGCCTGTGATTTCTTGTGCTAGTTACTGTCTCCCTTTTGTTCGCTTTATTATCCTCAGCTTGGCCATTAATCATTGTTGGTGTGTTACTTTCAATTGCATTCTAGTCGACAGACTTGCTAAGTTCCATACTAATTCTGGTAGATATTTATTTATATTAACCATGAGAATTCTGTCGTGGAATTGTCAAGGATTTGGCAATTCTGACACCAGAAATAGTTTATGGAACCAAATTAAAAGTCAAAATCCAGATGTTATATTCTTGTGTGAAACCAAAAATGACTCCAAAAAAATGAGACAGTATCTTAAGAGATTCAACTATCCTAACAATTGGATTTTTCCTTCTTTGGGTCTATCTGGTGGCACTTCCCTTTTGTGGAAGAGTGGTTTCACTTTAAACATTGTTCAGTCTACTGATAAGATGATACACACAACCATCTCTTATGACCCTAGTAAGTCTGAGTTCTTTGCCACTTTTCTCTATGGTTCTACATACCATGATGAGAAAATAGCACAATGGAACCACATTGACAGCATTGGTGATGACATTAATCTTCCATGGATATTAATTGGTGATCTAAATATTATAATGTTTGCCCATGAAAGATCCACCAACACTAGGCCAACTACCACTGAGTTTCCTATGATAAAACAAGTCATTGATAGATCTGACTTAAGTGACTTAGGTTATATAGGTGCTCAATTTACCTGGACCAATAGGCAATCTGGGACTGACAATGTTAAAGCTAGACTTGACAGGGATTTAGTAAATGGTCATTGGTTGCATCACTATAATCATTCAAAACTTTTTCATATTGATGCAATAGGATCTGACCATTTACCCATCCTTCTTGTCACTAATTGCAGTGATCACCAAGGCAAAAAACCCTATAGATACTTTAAATGTTGGTTCAAAGACCCTACTTGCCAACAAGTAATCAGAGATGCTTATACAACTAATATTAGAGGTTCTCATGCTTTTAAAATGGTTAACTGTCTTAGAAATGTCAAATATGAGCTTAGAAAATGGAATATTTCCCATTATGGTAATATTGATCAAAAAGTTTTATCTCTAACTAATCAACTCAAGCTTCTGAATAGTAATGCTTATTCTATTCAGAACAATGAGGCCATAAAAGAAGTTGAACAAAATCTTGAGTTAGCTCAAAAAGCTCAAGAATCCTTTTATGCTCAAAAATCTAGGGTTGATTTTATAAAAAATTATGATAGAAATACTTCTTATTACCATACCTATGTTAATAGAAGAAGACATTTCAATCATATTAGTGCTTTAAAACTTGCAAATGGGCTTTGGTCTGAGGATAAAGATTCTCTTGAAGACCTTCTTGTTTCTCATTTTGAAAGTATCTCTACTACCACAAATCCTATTTTGAATGATGATTTCTTGAATTGCATAGACAGATGTATCACTAATGAGGACAATGATAAGCTTTTAAGTCCCATTACTCTTGATGAGATTAGGAATACTATTAAGCAAATGGCCCCTTGGACTGCTCCTGGTCCAGATGGGTTCCCCCATGGATTTTACAAACAAAATCTTAATTTGCTTGAGGAAGATGTTTTAAACACTGTCAAAAGTTTATTTGACTCTAAACATCTTCTAAAAGAAATGAATCACATATTTATTTCTTTGATTCCTAAAGTGAATAAGCCTACTACTCCCGCTGACTTTAGGCCTATCTCTCTCTGCAATTCTAATTATAAAATTATCTTAAAGATCCTTGTTAATAGAATGAAACCACTGCTAGGCAAAATAATATCTCCTTACCAGGCTGCTTATGTACCTGGTAGAAATATTCAAAACAATATAGTGATTGCCCATGAGCTAGTTCATTTTATGAAAACAAAAAGGGATAGATATGGTATCATGGGCCTTAAACTTGATATGTCTAAGGCCTTTGATAGAGTAGAATGGCCCTTTCTTATTGCAATCCTTAAGAAATTTGGCTTTTCAGATCATTGGTGCCAACTTATCTCTCAATGTATAAGTACTACTAATATCTCTATTCTTTTGAATGGTTCCCGTTGCACTTCTTTTAGTCCAACCAGAGGATTAAGACAAGACCCTCTGTCTCCTTATCTGTTTATACTGTGCATAGAATCATTTTCTAGATATCTCAAACATGCAGAACTTTCCAATCTTATTCATGGTTTGAAAGTCACCAAGGAAGCTCCTAGCATTTCCCATCTGCTCTTTGCAGATGATTGCCTGCTTTTCACTAAGTCTACCCATGCTGATTCTAGTAATCTTATGGCTCTGATTAGAGATTTTAGTAGTATCTCAGGGCAGATGATAAACTTTGAGAAATCTGCTTGTTTTTTCAGCAAGAATGTCAGCCTGACCATTGTGTATCTCTTATTAGATCTATGAATGTTAGGAAGATAGAAGTCAATGAGAGATATCTAGGTATACCTCTCTTTATCACCAAAAATAGGACTGAGAGTATGTCCCATCTAAACACTCGCCATGATTCTAGAGTGACTAATTGGAAAGGTAAACAACTAGCCCAATCAGGTAGATCCATACTTGTCCAACACACTTTAAAATCTTCTTCTAACTATCATATGAACTCCTTCCTCCTCCTTGATAATATTATTAACATTTTGGTGGGAGAAAAATGGTCACAAGGGATACTATTTTAGAAAATGGGAGAAAATTTGTACTCATAAACTGCAGGGTGGTGTTTTAGGAATCTGAAAAAGATGAACTTAGCCCTTCTTACTACAAAAGCTTGGCTCCTTATACATTCTCCTAATTATCTGTGGGTCCAAATTCTTATGTGTAAGTACTTTAAGAACTGTCATCCTCTCCACTACAAGAAACCTTGGTCTATGTCTTGGGTTTGGTCTAGCATTTGTAATGGTCTTGATATTCTAAAACAACATGCTCATTGGGACATCAGAGATGGTAGCACAGTTAATGCTTTTTTCAGACAAATGGATTCAAAATCCTTCCCAACCTCTATGTGTTAGTTACTCTAACCCCAACCACAAAGTTGCTGAGTTTATCAATCACGAATCTAAAACTTGGAAAACAGAGCTAATAGAGTCTTTCTTTACTAGTGAAAACAGTCTGAAAATTTGCAGCATGAGAATTCCAATTTCTGGTAGTGACACTTTAATTTGGCCTTACAATAGAAATGATATCTTAACTGTCAAATCTGTTTATAAACTGCTAGCTAATGAACTGTCTCATAATTCTAGTCCCAACCCTGATTTTGATACTCATAAGGCTCTATGGAAATCTCAAATTTTGCCCAGAACACAATTATTCATTTGGAAATGTTTTGAGAAAATTTTACCTACAGGTAACAAATTAGCTAGATTCAATCACAATCATGATGATAGGTGCAAATCTTGTAACTCTAGTGCTTCTGAAACCATTGAACATATGATGCTTCACTATTTCTTTGCTAAAAATGTCTGGTCAAATATTCCTGCTGTTAGTCACTCTGTTTTGCAGGATTCTGATTCCAATAACAGTATTAAGAACTGGATTTCTAAGTGGCTTGTTACCAAAACACTGCAAGATAAATCAATCACTTTCCTAACTAAAGCCTGGTGTATATGGAAGGACATGTGCTCAAAAGTGTTTGATAACAAACACTTAAATCCTCAGATTACAGCTAGAAATGCCTTAAGAATTGTGGGTGAAACTATTAGTGCTCTTACCCCTGTTCCTGTACCAAATATCACCAATATGGCTACTGTTAATGATTCTAGTTTTCTTAACTCTATTTCACAGAATTGTCTTCTTATCTATTGTGATGCTTCTTTTGACCATAATTCTAATGACTCTGGTGTTGGGATGGTGGCTATAAATTCTTCAGGTGAATTCAAGGGCTGCAAACTAGTCTCAGGAAGGAGCACATGTTCTGAAGGAGCTGAAAGTGTAGCAATTCTGGAGGCTGCAAGTTGGATTAAGAAGAATAACTTTAAGAACTTTTACATTATAAGTGATGCCAAAAACATTATGGCTTATTTGAATAACAGCAAAGGCCAAACTAGTTGGACTTCCTGCTCAGTTTTAGATGATTGTCTTTTCATTCTTAAAGATTCACTTCCTCTGGGATTTATTCATCTCAGGAGAGATCTTAATAGTTTAGCAGACATAGCTACCAAACACAGTAGAATTATGAAAATTTCAGGAGAATGGGATGCTAATAACTACCCCTATTTTCTCCCTCAAGCTGTAATTTCTCATTAGTAATGAAATCTTTCTTTTCCTAGCAAAAAAAAAAAATATGGGTACTAGATTCAGTGTAATTATCAGCCCAGTAAGTGTTCTTAAGTTAGGGAATATATGCTTATAAGTATAGTAGAGCTTTAAAGTGTGCTTAATCCATCGATCATGTTTACCAAAGAGCCGATTGCAAGTAGTTCGTTGTAAGGTGCGAGTGTGCAGTTAAATGGAACAAATGCCAAGTACAATTGTAGCTGTTCCCCACTTCCCAAGCTTTCACACTCGCTTCAACAGCAAAAAAATCGCGAATACTACCACTACTACAACTAATCGCGAGGATGCTCATGAACAAGTAGTTCAAAAAAAGTGGTGCCATTTGAGGAACACATCCGAGACTGCAACAACAACAGCTGAACAACAACAACAAGGAGCTCACTTCAGTAAGCATGGTGTTGGAACAATTACCGATTTCAAACCTGAAAAATAAAAGTTAAACATAAAAATAAGCTAACGGTTGAGTCACGACCAGGTCGCTCTCTTTAAGACGTTTCGTGGCTCTGCCTTGAGTTTTGTGCAAGCAGTTCGTTCTTCGTCATAACGCTCCCAGGATAAAACAGCCGAGATAAAAACTTTCTTCAATCCCTCACGCACACAATGAGAGATTGATCACTTTCACTCTTTCTTATCTTGCTCAGAAAAAACTAGTCTCTTGATTCTCAAAAAAAAACAACAACATTGGTATTGAAAATTTGTTTTCCCTCTGCTTCCAAAACTGATTTTTATAGCCCAAAGAATGAATACGAATTAATGCAAAATAAATTTAATTTATTGCAAACGTTATAAAATTCATAACAGTATAAAACAGGCAAATTAATCGTACCATAATTTAGGGGTGTAAATAATACCCGAAAATATTCGGCCTGCCTGTATCCGCCCGAGCCCGCCTGTACCCGAAGTAGCCCAAAGCCTGTTATGGCCCGTCATGGACCACCCGGCCCGGCCTGGATTAAATTATTGGGCGGTCTCGGGCTTTGCGGTTAATTATGATGCCCGGCCTGATACCCGTCCTGGTGCCCGGCCTGAAAGCCTTTTTATGTGCCATTAATCATTTAATATCCTCTTAAAAAGACTTAAAAGTTATAATTTTATAATTGTCAATTTTGTGTCAAGAAAAATAAAATATATAATTGTTTTTATTTATAATTAACCTTTTCAAAACATTAATGGTAATATATTTTTTTATTAGAAAGTTTATTGTATTCTAATTAATTATTTATTATAGGCTAAAATTAAAAATTTGTCAGTGTAATTTAGATATAAAATAATACTATCACTTACGATGTGCGATGTTGGAAAGGAAAGGATATTGTATTTAATACCGTTCATTTGAAAATTTAAACTTAAAAAATAAAAATAGTGGCTTGTCCGGCCCGATCTGGCCTGCCCGTATAAAAAGCGGGCTTTGGGCGGTCTTTGGATAGCAAATTATCTACTTGTGCCCGGCCTGAATTTGTTTACGGGCTCACAAATATTAAGCCTGGCCTGCCCGACCTGTCTTAGTTTTTGCGTCGGGCAGCCCGGCCTGCCCGAATTTACACCCCTACCATAATTAGCACAATTATCAACGTAATTAAGAGCAGTAAAACTGGGTTGGAAATTCTTTTCAAAATCAGTAAAAATAACTTCCCAAGGTCCCGCTCCCGGAATAATTGTATATATTTATATATATATACTCAATCAGGGGAGGGATTTGATTCTGAGACCTCCCCCTCGAGGCCCAAAATGCTTAATCACTGGGCCAAGCTCGAATTGTTGATAAAATATATAAAAAAATTATTTTAAAACATTTATCCCAACACATGGTTCAAGTGCCGGCTTAGAAGAAGGTAGTGCAGTTGAAACAAAATAAGGACGACAAGATCACAAAGACGAAGCATGGCAAACTTGTGCCACAGCCTGAACCTAGTGGATCTGTCCTTGTAACTGTTTCGATAGGCTTCAAATTCTATAATGGGTTCAGAACTTCCTGAACGGCCATGCCAAGCTTGTGCCATAGTCTTGTGTATTTCAAGTTCATGTTCCCCTTTGTTAACCTCTGTGTATTTCAAGCTTTCCACAGCCTTGTGTATGCTAAAGCTGGTGAACATGAGCCATACAAAGCTTTTTTTTTTACCCTCCAATGAATTGAGAGATGCCACACAATTCAGAGGAACGATGTTCAAGTTAATAGTTTGGCAGTCCAATTTAGCAGGCAAAAAAAAAAAGAGCCTCCGATAACCCAAACCCCAGTGCAGGCAAGCTGTAATGTTTGTCTTTTAATTTCACTTACTGATGCTGACTCAACATAGGATCCAACAAACTAAACATATATTTTTGTTGGTACCATGTTTATTTTGTTGGTCCTACGATGAGTCAGGATACTTGAAGGAAACTTCCAAAAGTTGACACTAATAAAAAAAAACATCAAAGATTCAAAATGGTAACTATACTGAATTATTGATCTATAAATCGATATTCACCACTAATGAGTATTAGTGAGACATCCATCAGATGATTACAGAGATGGAAAATGTTTTGATAAAAGAGGAAGTAGTGATAGTTGGAGGTGGTGTTGCAGGTTCAGCAACATCCTTGGCACTAAAAAGGGTTGGAGTTAGAAGTTTAGTGTTGGAGAAAGCAAATAAACTGAGAGTTACTGCTCTAGCTCTTTGCATAAATGCTTGAACTGCTGTTAAATTACTTGGTGTTTCTAAACAAACTTACGTGTATCTGCAAACCTTACAAAAAGTAATTCATTCAAACTAACCCTCTCTGTGAATTTCCTTTTGTATTTCATTGGCACTTGCCTTTGAAGCTTAATATCTCAGTTTTTAGGTTGCAATTTTGTTGATCCAGCGCCAACATCGGGATTTACCGCAGCGTGGCCGGGAACTCAACGTCATCGCGACTAAATACAGTATTTATCTCTATGAAGACTCTGCATCAGTAAGTGAAACAGTTCACGGTATATACTTCACAAGAGTAATGCTGTATTTTTCCTTGTTTTTTTGCAATTACAGTCGCTCAAGAAATAGACATACATCATGACAATGGACAGGGCACGGCACAAACACCATTGTGTTACAGTTTGTGTATGCTCTGACAAAACAAATACCATTACCATGAACAAAATCCAGTGTCATCTGGTAATTTTAGATTAAACCCAGTAAAATTTGTGGTCAAGCCCCTCCCACTTTAGTTAATCCAGGTAAATATATCCAAGCATACATAAAAATAAATAAATTGAATCCCTAGTTCCTCCCCTGATTTTAATAAAGAAATTGACTTGGATACAGTACGCAACAAGACCATTTCGAACTAGTATGTGTGGAACACTATATACGAATAAACTACTGTCAAACCTCACAAGAGGGTGTATTCTAGGGTCTTAAGCCCATCTGTGTGCGACTCATATATGTGATCAGGATTTACTTCCCAATCTATAAACAAAGGCTTTATTCATATCTAATATATACTACATTGATATCTAATGAATAAGTTTTCATCAATATCTTTCGTCTTTGATCTTTTATATTCTAATAAATACAAGGATATCATAGTGTATCTTGCACATATCCTTGGATATCAAAACAGTGTGTATATTTAATTTTCTTGTAGACCCATAGAAAAGAATCTAAGAGTTATTAAACCAATTTTCAAACAGTATCTTTTGAATTAAATTCACGTATACTATAAAACACCGTCAAAATAAAACAGTACCACCATTATACTTAGTTTTCACAACCTGTTATTCCAATCTATCACAATGTTAAAATCATTTTCAATTTTAGGATCTATTGGCTCCATCTTTTTCTTCACTCTTCTTACTTTATCACCATTTTGTACACAGTCAATTGATGGAAAAAGACTGTCACTGTGCAAAATGATATAAGTCCAAACATACCATTCATATTCCATTGCTGGTCAAGTGAAGATGATTTAGGTGTGCATAAACTATATTACACACAAAGTTTCAAATGGAGATTTAATACAAATATTTGGGGTACAACTAGATTCGTATGCGATTCAAGTTGGTATGATCCTGAAAGACGTGTTTCACATAAACAACAGTTTGCAGCTTTCACCGCATTCACAGATTGGAATCGTCATTGTCTGGGAAATTGTATGTGGAGCATTCGTCGAGATGGTGGCTACTATGGGGATGCTAGTCATAAACTTCCGTTTCAAAAGATGTTTTCTTATAATTAATATTTTAATTTTCATTATGTATTTTTGCATTTTGTTAATATATTTGGTTCATATATGAATCAAATATTTACTAGAATAATTAATAAAAAAATTTAATATTATATAAGAGCAAAGACTACAAAGTTTCAAAATGGGTATCAAGCAAGAGAGAGAAAGTGTGATGCGCGCTGGGGATTTCAAATGCTATTTCTCTAGGTCTTAGATTATTGCCATCTCTTCTTAATGATTTACAGATTAATAAAGTGCAAACATCCTAAATTGATGCAGAAATAAACTTATGTTCAGTTAATTTTGATTCCTTAGATGATTCTTATGGTGCTAATGGAGATGGTAAGGTAAACCGTTGAAGTGGTTTACAAGTGCGTTTTGATGGTGCTGCTATATAATAGCATCAAAACAACTCGGAGATTGTTATTCCGTTGATCAAGAGATGATTACTGGATTGGAAGAGAACTTTAGTTGTTCTCTTGTTGGAGCAATATGGGTAATAAAAACCTTAACCCCAATAACTATAGAAATCTATTTCCAATACGTAGACCTATAATCTCTCAATCTAAAATGAAATAGGGAAATAATAGGAAACCAACGGTTTCAGTTTCTTCCCAAAAGTTTTCAACTAGCATAAAAACTTTTAAAAACCTGGTCTTCGGTTTTTTTGTGGATTAATTGGTGTTTGATACTTACATTTTGTCCAATTTTAGTGTTTGGTCTAATTTTTGTCCAATTTAGATTTTGGTACTTGGAATTAACCTTGACTCGCTTTGACCAGATAAAGTCATAACGTGTCCAAATTTTCAATTAATTAATTCGAAATTACGAAAAAAAAGTTATCTTTCGCAACAATGACTTACCGTATCCTCAACCCATCAAAAACGTGGAAGGTCAACATTAGATCTCCACGCATCTAAGAGATTTGCGGCTAAGATAACACAACTTTTATTCATCTCTCACACGAGCAGAAAATCCATCGGCATCTCTTTCTTCTACTTTATTCCAAATCTCAAACCACATTCATCTCTTTTTCTTCTTTATTCCTAATAATTTTTTCCCTCTTTTTTTCTCTTTTCATCTGTTATCGAAGAACTCGAAATTTTAGATTCAAATTAATCATCTATCCTAAAGGTTTTAGATTTAAATTAAATTTCAGCTTCACTTCATCTGTGATTAGATCTCATATCGGATTTCATTTTCTTTGATTCGTTTTCTAAACCTTAAATCAATACCCTTGAACCCATTAATTATCTGCCCTAAAGTATTGGTTTCATTTTGATGTTGAGCTCTGATTTTGGGTATTTGATTCAATGAAGTTCTAACAAGAAGCCTACTTTGTGTTGTTTTCGTATTTGATTCGTGGGTTTGAAGGAATATATTTCATGGTTTTTTGTGTTCAATTTTAGGTATAAGAGGTGAGGTTGAAATGAAATCAGTGCCCTAAGATTGAAATATCGAGGTTTTTAGAAATTTCTTTCTCCTTCATACTCCTCTTGATCTTGGCTTCCCATAGCCACCAGTTTCTGTTGATTGTTACCTGTCACCTTCTACTTGCGAAGTATTCGCTTCTGTGTTTATTAGCTTGGGTAATAAGCTTGCATTCGCTGTTTGTGAACTGGTGTTCACAACTGGGTATGATTCCATTTCATTTTGCCTTTCCTCTAGAGCAATATATTCTTCTTGAACTCGCAATTCAGTCATTGTGATCGTATTCTTGACTCTGAAAATTTGGACATACAATAGGTTGGTTGCAAACATAGCATTGATAAATGATAATATAAGATATCTCTCATCTACACGGCCAACCATTTATCTACACATAGTCCTCCATCTTTTAGTTAGGTGCTTCAAACTTTCACCAATCCTTTGTTTTAATCCAAACACGTCTTCAATACCAGGTCGCGAAGAATTATTACTTATATATGCCCCCAGGAATGTAGTCTGCAAATGATTGAAGGATGTTATTGTATTCTTTGGTAGACCTTCAAACCATTTTAACGCCTTCTCTGTTAAGATGGATGCGAAATACTTGCATAATATAGCATCATGATTTTCCCATTGCAACATGCACCTCACGTAGGCTTTAATGTGTTGAATTGCACAATTTGTTCCATCAAAAATGCTGGTTAATGCGGGAAAATTGCATTTCGGTGGTATTCCTCCTAATTGTACTTCCCTTGTAAATGGAGTTTTCGCAGCTTCTTCTATAGATTCATCCAATTGTCTTCTGCCTACTTCTCCTCTATTATTTAGCATTCCTCTCATTTCTTCTAACTCTTTCAAGATTTGTTTATTTACACCTGAATTTTGATCCATTGGTCTTTTTAATTTTTCCTATCTTCTTCTGCGTTCATGTCTTTCTTCTCTCGCAAAATTTTGCATTTCTTCTTCATTATCCTCATCTCGTCTTCTTCTGCGAGTTTCTTCTTCATCTCTATCTTGAATTCGCAAATGATTATGTCTCTCATTTTCCCCTTTATGATTTTGTTCATTTCTTATTAATTCCATCCGTTGCCTTTCAGCCATCCTCTTTATTCTATCGTACTCTTCATTGATATTAGCGTTATTCCGGTTTTGTGTACGCCTTCTTTCTCGATTGTCGTGATTGTTCTGGCGAATTGTCTCCTGAAGCTCTTGTTCTTCCATTTCCTCTCTTAATCTTGCACGTTCGCAAATTAAACGTGCTTGTTCAGCATAATGTCTTTCAATTTCTTCTTCAATCGTCTGTTGATTTCTTTGAGTTTCTCTTTCATGTAAAATTCTTCTTCATTCCTCTCGATTTCCTTCGCCATCTTGGTCATTTCGTCCCTGACGTTGTCCGTTCTCTTGATTTCTACCATTTTGCCCATCATCAAAAGTTCCATTTTTTGGAACGTAACGATCATCAACTCTTTCTCTATTTTCGCGATATTCTTTATTAGGATTTGATATTTCTTCTTGAATATTGTTTCCAGCATTAATTTTGGGTGAGTTTTGCCTCATTTCTCTTCTAGTCGATCTTGAATATGATTTTGTAATACTTCTCGATCTTCTAATCTGTAGTCTTATATTTTCCATCCTCAATTTGTGATTTTGCCTTATTAGATTTGCACGTTCTTCTGCCTCATATCTTCTTTCTTCATGTATTCTTCGTCTCAACGTTTCTAACACTCCAATTTCCCCATCTCCATGAATTATTCCTTCATCTTCTTCTTGATTTCTCTCTACCTGTCTATGGTTTCTAGTTTGCTTCTCTTCTTCTACTTCTTCTGCGGAATTTGATTGCCAAGTGTGTATACTCACCCTATCATAATCTATATTCCTTCCTTGTACTAGTGTTTGTTGAACTGGTGGTTGAATTTGATTTTCTCCATTATTTCTTATTCTAGTAGATTCTCCCATTTCACTTCTTTCTCTTCCAGCAATTCTCTTGCTTCTTCTAACAGTAGTTGGTTGTTCTGATGTATTTATTCTCCTAGCCATTTCTTCAATGTTAACGAATTGCAAGAAATTATGTAAAATTCTTAATCACTTCAAATCTTAACAAATCTCAATATTAATCTTCAATTTTTTATAGAATAATCTTCGATGTGTTCCCTGTTTCTAGCGCCATTATGAAGTTGCAGGAAATCCTATACTACACCCCTCATATGATTTCATTAATACTCAGCTCATTTTTAGATTTACAATCTTAATTTTATTGATGAATCTTTGAATATTCTTACAAGAAAAGATAAAGGAATCAAGAATGACCTCTGCTCTAGACTTTCTCTCTCCTATTTACTTGTTTCTTTCTCATAAAAGATCTCTCCCCTTTCTTCACAGTTGAACGACTATTTATAGGGAAATACATAGTGGATGACAGCTAATCTGTCCTTTATTTTCGGATATGGCTTGTGACATTCTCGCAACCTTACAAATGTTAATCTCGCAAACTCTCTAATTTTCGCAGGATCATCACATCTTTCTCATGATTTTAGCTGACGTCGTTTATTATATCGTTTCTGAAATTGTTCTGCGACGTTGTTGTGTTGTGTTGTTGATAATTTCGATGAAATATTATTGCTGCGAGATTCTGATCCTACAGTCATGTCGCAGCCGCACGCCATGTGCGCTAATTAGGGTTTCGACAAACCCTAATTTGAGGAAATTGCTACCAAAGACAATAATGTTCCAGAGCAACGGGATTGGCGTGGCAACAAGGCCAATGTTTCCACGCCACATGTGGGTCCTACTCCATGGCGCTTTGTCCAGGCCAAATCCTTCCAACGGCACCAAGACTTGTCCAGGCCAAATCCTTCCAACGACACCAAGACTTGTCAAGGCCAAATCCTCCCAACGGAGCCAAGACTTGTCCACGACAAATCCTTCCATGAAGCCCAACCATAACTTTGGTTGCGGATCCAATTTTTAGCTTTGGCCATACCGCAACATCACTGGCATACCAATATGTCGCGGCTACTAGCACGCCGCTATGCCGCCATGCCATGGCTACGCCACCGTCGTGTGGCCATAATCAATGGCCATCCTTCTTCATGAGAGGCAATCTCAGGCATCCAAGTTCACACCGAACTGATGGACTTGTATAAATTTTAGGCGACCAACCGCCTAAACCCAGCGACCATGGCTACATCAGGTGCCACTTGTGCCATCGTGCCCCTAATCATGCCGCAACGCCACTGCGCCATTTTCAGGCACCAACACAAGGTAGCCACAATCAACGACTACCCTTACTCACAAGATGCGATCTCGGCCATTGAAATTCGCCAACAAAATGGTAAGCTCGTGACAAGTTTTAGACGACGAGCCTAGCATTACATGCTATTTACCTGCGACAAGCCATTCAATTTTAACTTGCCACACGTAGCAAAGTGCTACATGTTTTCCACGGAAACACTCGAGAGATCAAAATATGTCACAAACTGGGGGATGCTCATCAGGGTATTGGTCTGGCGGTTTACAGCATGCGGCGTACAATGCGCCTGTTACAAGAAAGTGTCATGAAGTGGGATAATTAGTGGTGGTAAAAAGTAACGGTATAAACAATTCATTTCCTTCATCATGAAAGAGTAATGACCGGCGGTTACACGAACTCACTTCCTTCATCATGGAAGCATAACGTCTGGCAGTTACACGTTACTTTTTTTCTTCCACCACTCAATTGTTTCCACTTCTTACAAGACCAGGGTACGTTTCACTATGACTTATATAAATAGGTCTCACCTATTTCCACCAAAAATAAGTTTTTGGTCGGCAACACACAACATCTAGAAATCACCTGGTAGCTTTCCTTTCGGCTTACCAATTCCACTTTCTGATACAAGTCACAAAAACGCCCACACTTCCATAATCAATTATTCTGGTCTCAACACTTTCTTCGCTTTCCTCCATAAGACCAACCCTTCTCCTTCACTTTGTGACCGAAGCAAGCCTGGAACGACCATTTCTTGGTTTAGGCCAGGATTGTACAGATTAATCTCTCGAATCAAAAGTACTCCCGTGCAGTACATTGTTTAGGGTTTAGACTCATTTCTCACCCACACACCCGAAGTTACCAAAATCAGCAGAAACGGTTTTCCCCCTCAAACAGTTGTTGATTATATTATCGGAATTAGGGCTAGGGTCTGCGGTTGAAGAAGGAGAGATTTAAGTTAACCAAAGATGTCGGCTGCTTTTCTAGACTCACTGCCGGTAGAAGTATGTTTCTAATTTTGGAAGGTAAGTTGTTAGGATTGCAGTCGTGTAGCTGCTGACCTTAAAAACGGGAATCAAATTCCTGGCCAACAAGACTAGCCACGGTTGTTTAACTCGACTTATCCACTGACCTTGAAAATGAGAGTCAAGTTCTGGCGATAAAACTTCAAGGGTTAAACTCTACATAGTGATTGTTGATACTACTTCTAATCCAATCCAGTTCTTCCATGTATTATCTTTGAATCTAATAATTTTATGCTACATGTTGTTCCTACTGATATTGCAATTGAAGATGTGGTTAAAAATATGCCTGATTTGAGTTCACCTGGTCCAGATGGATTTCAAGCAGGGTTTTATCAAACTCAATGACAATTAGTTGGTAGTGATGTTATTGATGTTGTCAAAAGCTTTTTCCAAAGTGGTCATATGCCAAGGTGTCTTAATAAGACTTATATTTCACTTGTTCATAAGTGTAAAAGTCCCGAAATGTCATTTGAGTTTATACCCATAGGTCTTTGTAATGCTTCTTATAAGATTGTGTCCAAAATCTTAGCAAATAGAATCAGACCCTATCTTAAGAAGTTAATCTCACCTTATCAGGCTGCATTTGTACCAGGTAGAGCAATTCATGACGATATTATTATTGCTCATGAAATGATTCCTTCTATGAAACAAAATGAAGGTTTCAGTGGTACGATGACTCTTAAGCTTGACCTGTCAAAATCTTTTGACAGATTAGAATGGAGTTTCATTGAAAAAGTTCTTGAAAATTTTGGTTTTAGTAAGGAATTTTGCAATCTTTTTATGCAATGTGTCTCCACTACAAGCATCAATGTCCTTCTTAATGGTTCTCCTTGTGATCAGTTTGAGCCAACTAGAGGCATAAGATAGGGTGATCCTCTTTCCCCTTATCTTTTTATTCTTGCCATGGAGTATCTTTCGATCTTTGTTGCTTGCTGAAACTAATAAAACTATTGTGGGTGTGAAAGCCTCTAGGAAATCTCCTGTTATTACTCATTTATTGTTTGCAGATGACATCTTAATTTTTGGTCAAGCCAATATGCAACATATTAATGCCATTTTGCAGATTTTGAATGATTTTGGTAAGTTGTCAGGTCAGTTGCTAAACTTTGACAAATCCTGTATGTATTTTAGTAAGAATTTAAGCACTAATGATTGTGTTGTTCTTGCTAGAGCTTTGAATATGTATATTGTCTCTGATTATAAGAAATATATAGGAGCACCTCTTTTGCTTGGTCATTCCAAGATCAAATCCTTTGATCCCTTAATGCAATCTTTTCAAGCTAGATTGAACAACTATGTCAGTACCACTCTTAACCAAGCAGGTAGATCAATTTTAATCAAATCTGTCTTGAACAATTTACATGCTTATCAAATGGGATGTTTCAAAATACCTTCTACTTTGATCAAACATCTTGATACTTTGCAGAGAAATTTATGGTGGGGGCATAAGGCAGGTAAAGGTATAAAGTTCACTTCTTGGGATAACATAAATATTCATAAAGATTTAGGGGGTTAGGCTTTAGAGATTTAGAATATTTTAATACTGCTCTTATCTGTAAGTTAGTTTGGAAAATTCTCACTGAACAAGATGAACTTTGGGTCAAGCTTTTAAGTGCCAGGTACTTTAAAGATTGTAGTATTTCGCATCTAGAAAAACTTAAGGAGAATTGTTCTTGTATATGGATGGGTATCTATAGATGTATAACTATCATTAGAGATAATAGTTGTTGGGCTGTAAGATGTGGTTCTAAAACTAAAATTTAGTTAGATTGTTGGGTCAATGGTCTTGTACGATGAATCTCCAAGTGCCAATTTTGATTGTTCACTCTCAGCAGAGTAACATGAATCTCCAAGTGCCAATTTTGAGACATGTACGAAATACCCGTACAGGCTACATCACTCTCTGACAAAGAGAATTTTGAATCGATGCGCTTTCAGCTCGATGGAACATATTTAATTTCCTTAAGGAAAATCTGGACTGTCCATATCAGTCTCAGAAACGATCTCGGCCACGCAAGTTGGTCGCGCAATTTAACAAGCCTAGCCAAACCCTGGAAAGAATAGGCGATTGACGTGATGACCATCGGCGGGCCCACTTGTGCCCTAGCCGGTCGAACATCACACGAAAACCTCCCAGCACCATCAAATGCCAACACTAAGTAGGGTGGCCGTGCTGCTTTGCAGAGGTTCGATCGAACATGGACTGTCCAGGGCAGTCTTAAAACCATCGCAACCGTCCAACTTCGCAATCGTGGTTGGACGGATTATATCATCCCATGAATAATCAGAGAAGCGTCAACGCACACGTTGGCGGGCCCACTTCTCCCCTACCCGATCGGCTTTCTCACGGCCATGCTATGGAGAAATGAACGTTTGCTCGAAACATGGATGGCGTGATTCTTTAAAAGATCGCAGAAATTCCACTAGTGTATTAAAACGATCACAACCATCCAACTTAGCCAGCATATTTAGATGGCATAGACCACTCCAAGGACCATCAGGAAAGTGCACATATGTTCACCGTCATCCCAATATGAGCCCCAGACGATCGGTCCTCCCAAAGGGGAAGCGTGGTTTGCCAAACCGTTTGGCCAAAGTCACGTGTGCGTGACTGTTTAAAAACCCTAATTAGGGTTTGCGGCGATGCATATCTGTCGTAGTTCGATCGCGTCCATCCATCTTTGCCATCCTAAACGGAGGGTGTAGATATAGACTCAGGAGGTCCCAAGGATGTCAATGTGATCACCGTGGTCCCACCTATGCGTGTGACCGGCCGGCCTAGGAGAACCATGGCCGAGCGCCTCGAAACGCACGGCGAAGGTGGCATGTCACGCGGCTTCCAAATCCTTTGCGGCAATGGATTTCTGTCGCAAATCGATCACGACCACTCATCTTTGTCAGTCAATTTGAGTGGCCTGGATCAAGCCTTCATGGGACTGAGAGGTAAAGACGTGCACAATAACGGACCGCCTCCATGCATGACCAATCGGTCCCACCAAAATTAACGCCCATGCTTGAATTCGATCAAGCGAAAGAGGGATGCTTGTGCACCTCTTAAAAACCCTAAAATTCCATCAACGGTCGTAGATGTATGTCGTAAACCATCTCTTGCGTCCAACTTTGCCAGCTTGGTCGGACAGCCTAGGTTAAGAGTTAGACGACCAATGAAGCACCTCGGTGATCACCGTCCGCCACTCTTCCACAGGGAGTGATCGACCAGGGTATGGCTCGCCCATGCGACCTCCAAACGATCACTCGAAGATGGTTGTATGTGATGCTATTTTAAGACGCTTAATCCGCGACTTATTCGGTTAAGCTTTAAAACAGCGACGCTTCATACGTATTGATTGTTTTTGATGCATTACATGCATCGAGTATTTCCGAATATCAACTCCTTAAATAACTTAGTTATTTAACCTATAGCACCACATGCTATTTCTTGCGGCGGGTCCCATGACTCGACCCGCTCATTCGAGACATCGAACATGTCACAAAATGGGGGATACTTACTGGGGTGTTTGGTCTGGCGGTTTACAGCGTGCAACGCGCCATTACGATAACGTGTCAGGAAAAGGTAGACGGTTAACAGTGATGAGGGAAGTGGGCAAAGATGTGATCGTGTGGCAATCACTATACATACACGACCCCACTACTCCATCGTTTCACCTCCTCCACTTCATACGAGATGAGGGTTGCGCTTAATGACTTGTATAAATAGGTCATTCACCTATTTCCAATACAGACGGAGAAAAACCAAGTGTTGTTATAGTATCCAGAAAACACCTAGAACTGATAGCTTACATTGTGCAAGCCAGTTCAACATTCTGATACAAGTCATAAACAACTAACACCTTCACAATCTCAACACCTTCTTCGCTTCCCTCCCTAAGATCAACCCCTTCTCCTTCACTTTGTGACCGAAGCAAGTCTGGAACGGCCATTTCTTGGTTTAGGATAAAATTGTATAGATTGATATCTCGAATCAAAAGCACTCCCCTGCAGTGCATTTGTTTAAGGTTTAGATTCGTTTCTCATCAACACACCCTAAATTACCAAAAACAGTAGAAACAGTTTTCACCCATAAACAATTGGCGACCACAGTGGGAGATTAATCTCTCGGTTGCAAAATTAGATTCTCAATATTTATCCTAGCCTTCTCAATTTTGAAGGGATAGATCTTAGGTCCAATTCAATCATTAACCTATTCATTTTTCACCAATCCCAACTTTCATTTCACGATGTATCCTCGCTCGCTAGATTCTTCGAAAGCCATAGATAATTCAGACATCATGGGAAATGTGGCTAGGATGCTGGAGGATATCCTGGAAAATCAGGCCGGTATTTCTAGAAGGAAGAGCGAGACATTCCGTCTTTTAAACAATGTAGCAGTTCAATTACAAGAAGGCTCGGCAAGCGTTTACCCAGGGAGTATCGCAAACGCTAATGTAAAAAAAGTTTGATCCTTATCTGGAAGCCATGACTTTACCAGCGGAGATGCAGAAAGAAGCCACGGGGGACTAAGGAGAGACGAACATCATGATCCAGCTGGCAACGGAGACTCAAGAAAATTCCACAGAGGAAAATACTTATCGGAGATTCCACAACGTTTTATGGATAAAGAAAAGTATCTTGCGGCTTACGAAGACTTGCTGGAAGATTTATATCTCAAAACCCTTGCCGAAGTTCAGAAGGCTGCCCAATCCGCAACAACTTTTCAGCCAAGTGAAGAAATGCTTGAGGAAGGAGAAATCAATCAAGGAGCACGTGAATACAGGGGCTGGGAGCGTTCAACTCATTCACCAAGCAGTGAGGCCAATACGATGCCTTCTGCGTTCCAGCAAAGCCGCCCAGCCAAGCGGGACGCAGGTATGCTAACACACGCTGGTTTTCTGAATCCATCTCCGAAGCGTGCTTCACATCAAAGTCAACGGGAGACGTCACGACATCCGCTAGCGCAAGAAAAGCCAGACTCAAGATACCTGCATTTCCCGTTCTCGATGAAGAAAATCTTGGAGTTGTTGGAGGTATGGGTGCGAGACGGAGAGGTGCAGCTGCCTCCTGTGTGGCGTCAACCAACTGATCAAGAAATAATATATATCCGATATATTGTCATTAGCACCGGTTTCTTCATCATCCTACCAGTGAATGCAACGCCCTGAAATGCATTGTCCATAAGAAGCTTAATTCAGAAGAGTTGTTTTCTCTCTCCGAAGATTAGTGCGTACGGTTTTCTTGAAGTGGGTACTTGGGAAGATCTAGTTTCATGCAAATGGAATTTCGAAGAGCAAGTAAGTTCTGTTAAACAATTTTACGAGAAATATAGTTTTAGAATCTACTGGGGACTTGGCGTCCCATACTGAGAAAGAGGTTCAATGATGCAAATCACCTTAGACATCGTGCTTATCTTTCCTCTTTTATGTTTTCCCTTTTCACACGATATTTGCAATTCCATAAGACATGTACAATATCATTAGAATAACCACATTATTCATAACCAGAATACAAACTCCGTTCAAAAAACTATCTCAAAATAAACCAATTCAAAATTCAACCACCTATTAATTCAAGACCCAAAATAAAGATGCAAAAGGATTTCCTCACATCACTCAAACCATCTAAGAAGGGAAAAACATGACTAAAAAATATATAAAGCATTTAAGGGAAATCCTTCAGCAGCAATTCGTTCTTCTGGGAGAAAGCAGCTTTCATATTCTTAAGAGCGGCATGCTTCAGCTTCAGCTCCTTAGATAACTTTTCGATCTCTTCTTCCTGGCGAGCAATGCAGTCTGCGGAGGGAACTTCACGCATCCCACCTTGCAGCTTATGAAGATTTTAGATTTCATAGAATCCTTCGTAGAACCAAGAAGCGTTGAACTCATACTGCATGAACACGTCCCGGTGGAACTCCCAGTTTGAAACTATCTCTTCAGAAACTGTGCGCCCAGTCACGACGCTCATGCCGTAGATATTGGATAAAGCTTCTTCAACACGTTTGGCCAATGCGAAGCGACTCTTAAGTTTTTTGGACGTGGCAATATGACCATGTTTTCTCCATATTTTGGTGTATAACTCCTCATACTTATCCGGCACGCTAAATCCTCCAACCAACACATGATTTGAGTAAGGAGTATCGAAAGGAGGATCGAAAAAATCTCCACGGACATGATGCATCACCAACGCTTTGTTAGCTGCGGAAGATTTTTCAGAGGGAAGCACCTCTACAATCATGGATGTAGCCTCTCCGGCATTCCCGCGTCGTTCACTTCACCTTGAAGGTTGATTTCTGCCACGGTTTCATCCACAAGTTCACTAAAACGATCAGACTCCTTGCCGCTCTGGAAGACACTTCCTTCGTCGCCAACCGAGTTTTCATCATCCTTGTCATCACCTTCAAGAGGATCAGTATCGCCAGACTTCTCTAAAGAAGGTCCAACATCGCCAGACTTCCCTAAAGCAGGTTCGGCATCGCCGGATTTCTCTAAAGTTGTGTTATAACTATGCGCTAGCATTGTAAAAGCGTTTTCCTTCCTGAGACCCTGAATAAGGAGCACATTCAGCGAGGAGTTCCTGAGATAAATAAAACGGGATGATCAAAAGGAAGAAGTTCAAAGTACCTGCATATGAGAGGAATTGAAGACCACGGGACGACACGCCTGCTTCTTAGACCTAACTCCTACATCCTGGGAGCTGCAGTCATCAGTAGCGCTAGCCCTAGTTCGTTTACCCAGAAGCGGCTTCAATCGTTTGTGCAACTTCAAAATTTCAGAAGATGGCTCGCCACGGGGAACCGTCGCAACTTCTTCCGAGAATATCTGAAAAGTTAACATCTGCTCCCTCCAAAAATCCTTGTATCTATTAGTTACCACTGGACTTCTTCCGATAGGAAAGAATGAAAGGCTCTTCTCTGGCGTAAAGATATCAGCATTGAGAATAGACGGAACGAGATCCTTTGAAGGCATTGGCGGACGACGGAACGGAACTTCCTGGTCAAAACTCATCTGGAGAGCGACCCTGTCAATATTATAAGGAACCACAGTAAGGAGTTCATCAAAGAAAGATGGAATGTACCTCGGCATACAACTTCGCAGGAAGATGATTTCTCCAGGACTCATGGTTTTTCCCTCAGTGTGCAACACAATGTCATAGGCAGTAGTGAAGGTTTCTGGTTGAACCATGGAAGAATGGACCGGTCCCCACAGACGGAAATCTATGGCATACACGTTATCGATAAAATCCACAAGTCTCAGCCCGGGTTTTGGGCGTCTATTCTGCCAACGGAGTATCCTTGAACCGTCGTACAAACCAGAGAGCTTACAGGTACAGGGGCGTAACCTGTGAAATATTCCCACAAACACGCCTGGAGAAAAGAAATGTGGATATGCGATTCCACTTTCTTATATCCATTGGAAGCATGCATGTCTACCGCCAAAGCATCCAGATGAGAATACAGTGATCCAAGGAATAAGGCGCCCAAAGGGAGAACCACACCCTTCGCCAATTTTATGGCAAACATGACGAGATCTTCTCTTATAGTCTTTTTCCCAGAGCCGTCGTCAAAGATGTCCTAGACAGCCACAAACACAGAAACCCAACTACGCTGAGTTCGTTCAGTGCTTGGTTTGTCCTTGGTTTTGTAGGAGACCACTCAGACACCCACCAAGTATAAAAACATTTCACATCCTTTTTCTTTTAATCGTATTCTCCCACCTTTTGCAGTATAACAACGAGGGTGGCCTTTTCTTCGTCAGATAGCTCATAGTGAAAACTTCCAGCAATAGGAAGGTTCATCAACACAGCTACACTTTCCAGGGTAATAGTCATTTCTCCCCATCTACATATGGCCGTGTGCGTGGAGGGGCGCCATCGAGAAATAAAAGTGATTAAACCTGCAGTGTCTTTCTTAATGTGAAGAGTTGCAGACGCCATAACATCCTCAATGATCTGTGCATTGGTCAAGTTGTCTTTAATACGCTCATTGCACAGTATGCGCCTCATCCATCCTTCATAAGAGCTCAGTGGAGTGTGACAAACCTTGAAATCAATAGGAGAAGGCGGATACTCATTCTTCCGAAGACAGAATCTCATCACGTATGCTTGAGAAGATGACGGAGCGACCTCTTCATTTTCTGAGCCCGAAAGCAGTGTTATCTTATGGCCAAGATGTTTCCTAACATTCGGAAAAAGCACGGTGAACAGTTCAGTATCTATATTCTGCATGTCTTTGGAGTTGTCAACACCTACCGACTTGGCAACAACATTATCCCCAGGTGACATCTTAACAAGAGCCTCTTTGTTCATTCTCTTTTACCTACAACGAAGCACAACGGAAAGGAGTTATTACTTAGTACTAAGGAAGAAGATTTCATACAATACAATATGGGTGTTGATGGTCAAAGCCGATAAAAAAAAATCCACGGAGCATATACTCAAGCGGACAGTAAAGCACGGTTACCCGTGCTCGAATGTTCTCTTAGCCATGGAAGGCGCATAATGGGGCCCACATTGTTCAGGGGTCGCATGCGAACCATGCATGGAGAAAACGATCGCAGGAGGTTTTCTATGAACGGATGGACGAGCAGATTGTCCGTGGAAGTCGTGTTTACGAAACCTAAGTCCGGTTTTTTATCAAACTATAACCTAAAGTTAGGTTTTGCATGCAACGATGAAAAGGAGCAAAAGCAGTATATTCATGTTGGATTTATGGCTTGTTTCCTAGCAATATCAATCACTTTGCTATTAATTTCATTAGTGGAGTTAATCATGATATGTCTTACAAAGAAGTTTCGTCTACAACGGGAAGATTTCTCAAGAGCAAAGAGGTTTACCTAAGAATTAGGATTTGCATAAAAAAACGTGAGAACAAGGAAGAACGGACGAAGTACCTACCTCGTTATTGATGAACGTGCGATGGAAGTAGCAGCGAAGTCCGGCGGCGTCAACAGCAAAGTCTGGCGGCAACGTCAGCAAGGTCTGGCAATGGCGGCAGCAGAAGTCGAGCGTTGAACGGGAAAAGCTAGGCGAGCGGGAATGAAAAGAAAAATAATAAGAAGGAAGAAAAAGGGACCGGTCCCCTTTTATACACGAATAATTGAAGAATCCTGGTAGAAGAAGGATTCCTTTCTTAGCTCGAATGCCCAAGGGAAGAAACCGGTCCCACCAAAGTTCCATGCTCGCACCGGCACGTTCACATGGATGATTACTAGCGGTCGGTCAAAACTCCTCTGGGTAAGCTTCCTTTATCTCGTGTTCTTACGTTGTATATATCACCATCTAATGCCTACCCCGCAATAGTGCAACTATTACGTGCTAGGCAGGGGACTTAATGTTGATGGTGGATTTTAGTTCAGGGCTAAAATTATAAAACCAGTATTTAATGCGCTGACATCCTGCAAAGGGTAAATCCGTTTGATAAGTGATGAGTACCTCTTCACTTTATTTATTCGAAGCAATTCAATAAATACACAAAATTCACCCAGAATGGTGCATGTAGCAACAATCCCAAATATTCTGTGAATTTTAGCATTATTAATTAATTCATGATTTTCCTAGTATTTCCTGTGTTGTTCCTCGCCGAACTCTCATTATTAACATGACATGACGACTGGGGTTCACTCTCAGCAGAGTAACATGAATCTCCAAGTGCCAATTTTGAGACATGTACGAAATACCCGTACATGCTACATCACTCTCTGACAAAGAGAATTTCGAATCGATGCGCTTTCAGCTCGATCGAACATATTTAATTTCCTTAAGAAAAATCTGGACTGTCCATATCAGTCTCAGAAACGATCGTGGCCACGCAAGTTGGTCGCGCAATTTAACAAGCCTAGCCAAACCCTGGCAAGAATAGGCGATTGACGTGATGACCACCGGCGGGCCCACTTGTGCCCTAGCCGGTCGAACATCACACGAAAACCTCCCAGCACCATCAAACGCCAACCCTAAGTAGGGTGGTCGTGCTGCTTTGCAGAGGTTCGATCGAACATAGACTGTCCAGGGAAGTCTTAAAACCGTCGCAACCTTCCCACTTTGCAAGCGTGGTTGGACGGATTAGATCATCCCATGAATGACAAGAGAAGTGTCAACGCACACGTTGGCGGGCCCACTTCTCCCCTACCCGATCGGCTTTCTCACGGCAATGCCATGAAACAATGAACGTTTGCTCGAAACATGGCTGGCGTGATGCTTTAAAAGATCGCGGAAATTCCACTAGTATCTTAAAACGATCACAACCATCCAACTTAGCCAGCATATTTAGATGGCATAGATCACTCCTATGACCATCAGGAATATGGGCCCCACACGGTCGGTCCTCCCAAAGGGGAAGCGTGGTTTGCCAAACCGTTTGGCCAAAGTCACGTGTGAGTGACTGTTTAAAAACCCTAATTTAGAGTTTGCGGCGATGCATATTTGTCGTAGTTCGATCGCGTCCATCCATCTTCACCAGCCTAAACGGAGGGTGTAGATATAAACTCAGGAGTTTCCAAGGATGTCGACGTGATCACCACGGGTCCACCTATGCGTGTGACTGGCCGGCCTAGGCGATCCATGGCCGAGCGCCACGAAACGCACGCCCGACGGTGGCATGTCACGCGACTTTCAAATCTTTTGCGGCAATGGATTTCTGTCGCAAATCGATCACGACCACTCATCTTTGCCAGTCAATTTGAGTGGCCTAGATGAAGCCTTCATGGGACTGAGAGGTATAGACGTGGACAATAACGGACCGCCTCCATGCATGACTGATCGGTCCCACCAAAATTAACGCCCATGCTTGAATACGATCAAGCCAAAGAGGGATGCTTGCGCACCTCTTAAAAACCCTAAAATTCACTGCACCAAAACCAGGATTTTGTAACAGTGCAACCTGTCACAGTTTATTTTTCCGTCACAAATACACCTGTGATAAGTCCTGCAACAGTTATAACTGTTATTAAATTTTGTATTCGTGATAATAATTAGGAATATTAAATTCTTTTATTAGTCACAATAATATTTGTTGACAATTTTACAGACAATCACAATTATAATTCAAAGTGATGATTCCACCCAAATACTTCACCACATTTGAAACAATCCCAAAATTATAATACTTTGAATTTTACTTGTCACTAATTTTCCCACATTTGTACAATCTAACAATTACATTTCTATAAATCAAAATACATTTTTCTTTTTCTTTTTAATTTTCTTAATATTAGAAAACAGGATCAAGACCAAGTCAACAAGTCATGACTTTATAGAAATTTGACTTTGACATATCTACTTCTTCCGAATATGGTGAAAATTACCAGACTACCCTTATCGGAATAAATACAATAAAAATTCTGAAGATTGTGTAAATGACCAGACTACCCTTATCGGAAATAAGTAAATTAAATATTACCGACTGTTAAAATGACCATATTACCCTTAATGGAAAAAAGAGCAGCAAAATATTATGCATGACTACCCTTATCAGAAATAAGTGAAGTAAATATTACAGACTGTGAAAATGACCATATTACCCTTAATGAAAATTAGTGCAATAAATATTATGGAAACTGTGAAAATGACCAGACTACCCTTATCGGAAATAAGTAAAGTAAATATTACAGACTGTGAAAATAACCATACAACACATATAAGAAATAAGTAAAGAAAATATTACAGTCTGTGAAAATGACCATTTTACCCATACTGGAAATAAGTGCAATAAATATTATGGAGACTGTGAAAATGACCAGACTACCCTTATCGGAAATAAGTAAAGGAAATATTACACATTTTGAAAACGACCATATTACCCTTACTGTGAAAATAATCATATTACCCTTACTAGAAATAAATGCAATAAATATCATGCAGACTATGAAAATGACTATATTACCCTTACTAGCAATAAGTGCATAAAATATCGTGGAGACTGTGAAAATAACCAAACTACCTTTATCGGAAATAAGTAAAGTAAATATTACATACTATGAAAATGACTATTTTACCCTTACTGGAAATAAGTGTTATAAATATTTTGGAGACTATGAAAATGACCAGACTACCCTTATCAGAAATAAGTAAAGTGAATATATACAGACTGTGAAAATGACCATATTACCCTTACTGGAAATAAATGTAATAAATATCATGGGGACTATGAAAATGACCAAACTACCCTTATAAAAAATAAGTAAGGTAAATATTACAGACTGAAAATGACCATATTACTTTTACTGGAAATAAGCGCAATAAATATCATGGAGACTATGATAATTACCAAACTACCCTTATCAAAAATAAGTAAAGTAAATATTATAGACTATGAAAATGACACTTTACCCTTATTGGAAACATATGCAATAATATTATGGAGATTGTGAAAATGACCAGACTACCCTTATTGAAAATAAGTAAAGTAAATATTACAGGCTGTGAAAATGACCATATTACCCTTACTGGAAATTAGTGCAATAAATATTATTGAGGGTGTGAAAATGACCAAACTACCCTTATGAAAAATAAGTAAAGTTAATATTTCATATTGTGAAAATGACCATATTACCCTTACTAGAAATTAATGCAATAAACATCATGGAGACTATAAAGTGACCAAACTGCCCTTATCAAAAATAAGTCAAGTAAATATTATAGCCCGTGAAAATGACCATTTTACCCTTACTGGAAATAAGGTAATAAATGTTATGGAGACTGTGAAAATGACCAAAATATCCTTATCGGAAATAAGTAAAGTAATTATTACAAACTATGAAAATGACCAGACCACCGTTATCAGATATGAGTAAAGTAAATATTACAGTCTGCTAAAATGACCATTTTACCCTTAGGGGAAATACGTGCAATAAATGTTATGGAGACTGTCAAAATGACCAAACTACCTTTATTTGAAATAAGTGCAATAAATATCACACAGACGGTGAAAATGACCATATTGCCCTTATTGAAAATTAGTGAAATAAATATTATGGAGACGGGGAAATGACCAGACTATCCTTATCTGAAATAAGTAAAGTAAATATTAGAAACTATGAAAATGACCATATTCCCCTTAATGGAAATTAGTGCAATACTTTGAAAATGACCAGACTACCCTTATTAAAAATAAGTAAAGTTAACATTTCAGACTATGAAAATGACCATATTACCCTTACTAGAATTATTGCAACAAATATCATGGAGACTATGAAAATGACTGAACTGCCCTTATCAAAAATAAGTAAAGTAAATATTATAGTCTGTGAAAATGACCATTTTACCTTAGTGGAAATATGTGCAATAAATGTTATGAAGACTGTGAAAATGACTAGACAACCCTTGTCGGAAATTCGTAAAGTAAATATTACAAACTGTGAAAATGGCCATACCCTTAATGGAAATTAGTGCAATAAATATTATGGAGACTGTGAAAATGACTAGACTATCCTTATCGTAAATAAGTAAAGTAAATATTACAGATTATGAAAATGACCATATTACCCTTACGGCCGTAAGGGTAAAATGGTCATTTGCATAGTCTATAATATTTACTTAACTTATTTCCCATAAGGGTAGTCTGGTCATTTTCTTTGTCACCATGATATTTATTACACTAATTTCTAGTAAGGGTAATTTGGTCATTTTCACTGTCAGTGATATTTACTTACTTATTTCTGATAAGTGTAGTCTGGTCATTTTCACATTCTCCATAACATTAATTGCACTTATTTCCCCTAAGGGTAGATGGTCATTTTCACAGAATGTAATATTTACTTTACTCAAATCCAAAAAAGGGGATCTGGTCATTTTCACAGTCTCCATAATATTTATTGGTCATTTTCACTGTATATAATATTCACTTTACTTATTTCCGATAAGGATAGTCTGGTCATTTTGACAGTCTCCATAATATTTATTGCACTTATTTCCAGTAAGGGTGAAATAGTCATTTTCATAGTCTGTAATATTTACTTTACTTATTTTTGATAAGGGTAGTCTGGTCATTTTCACAGTCTCCATAATATTTATTTCACTAATTTCCAATAAGGGCAGTATGGTCATTTTACCGTCTGTGTGATATTTATTGCACTTATTTCCAATAAGCGTAGTTTGGTCGTTTTGACAGTCTCCATAACATTTATTGCATTTATTTCCCCTAAGGGTAAAATGGTCATTTTAGCAGACTGTAATATTTACTTTAATCATATCCGATAACGGTGGTCTGGTCATTTTCACAGTCTCCATAATATTTATTGCACTTATTTCCAGTAAGGGTAGTATGGTCATTTTCACTGTCTGTAATATTCACTTTACTTATTTCCGATAAGGATAGTCTGGTCATTTTGACAGTCTCCATAATATTTGTTGCACTTATTTCCAGTAAGGGTAAAATAATCATTTTCACAGTCTGTAATATTTACTTTACTTATTTTTGATAAGGGTAGTCTGGTCATTTTCACAGTCTCCATAATATTTATTTGACTAATTTCCAATAAGGGCAGTATGGTCATTTTCACCGTCTGTGTGATATTTATTGCAATTATTTCCAATAAGGGTAGTTTGGTCATTTTGATAGTCTCCATAACATTTATTGCACTTATTTCCCCTAAGGGTAAAATGGTCATTTTAGCAGACTGTAATATTTACTGTACTCATATCCGATAACGGTGGTCTGGTCATTTTCACAGTCTCCATAATATTTGTTGCACTTATTTCCAGTAAGGGTAGTATGGTCATTTTCACTGTCTGTAGTATTCACTTTACTTATTTCCGATAAGGATAGTCTGGTCATTTTGACAGTCTCCATAATATTTATTACACTTATTTCTAGTAAGGGTAAAATAGTCATTTTCACAGTCTGTAATATTTACTTTACTTATTTTTGATAAGGGTAGTCTGGTCATTTTCACAGTCTCCATAATATTTATTTCACTAATTTCCAGTAAGGGTAGTATAGTCATTTTCACCGTCTGTGCGATATTTATTGCACTTATTTCCAATAAGGGTAGTATGGTCATTGTCATTATCTCAATGATATTTATTGCACTAATTTCTAGTAAGGGTAATATGGTCATTTTCACTGTTCGTACTATTTACTTTACTTATTTCCGATAAGGGTAATATGGTCATTTCGTCTTCAGTTCATCCGAACGAGAAAATCAGGCCTAACTCTAGTAATCTGATATATTTCGTCTTCCGTTCATCCGAACGTGAAACTCAAGTCTAACTCTAGTAATCTTTGAACTTGTGATGTTCGAATCTGATATATTTCGTCTTCAGTTAATTTGAACGAGAAACTCAGGTCTAACTCTAGTAATCTGATATATTTCTTCTTCAGTTCATCCGAACGAGAAACTCAGGTCTAACTCTAGCAATCTTTGAACCTGTGATTTTCCAATCTGATATATTTCGTCTTCATTTCATCCGAACGAGAAACTTAGTTCTAGCTCTAGTAATCTTTGAACCTGTGATGTTCAATTCTTATATATATTTCGTCTCTAGTTCATACGAACGAGAAACTCAGGTCTAACTCTAGTAATCTGATATATTTCGTCTTCAGTTCATTCGAACGAGAAACTCAGGTCTAACTCTAGTAATCTTTGAACATGTGATGTTCAATTCTGCTATATTCCGTCTCCAGTTCATCCGAACGAGAAACTCAGTTCTAACTCTAGTAATCTGATATATTTCGTCTCCAGTTCATCCGCACGAGAAAATCAGGTCTAACTCTAGCAATCTTTGAACCCGTGATTTTCCAATCTGATATATTTCATCTTCAGTTCATCTGAACGAGAAACTCAGGTCTAACTCTAGTAATCCGATATATTTCGTCTTCAGTTCATCCGAACGAGAAACTCAGGTCTAACTCTAGCAATCTTTGAACCTGTGATTTTCCAATCTGATATATTTCGTCTTCAGTTCATCCGAACGAGAAACTCAGGTCTAACTCTAGCAATCTTTGAACCTGTGATGTTTGAATCTGATATATTCGTCTTCAATTCATCCGAACGGGAAACTCAGGTCTAACTCTAGCAATATTTGAACCTATGATGTTTGAATCTGATATATTTCGTCTCCAGTTCATCCGAACGAGAAACTCAAGTCTAACTCTAGCAATCTTTGAACATGTGATGTTCGAATCTGATATATTTCGTCTCCAGTTCATCCGAACGAGAAACTCAGGTCTAACTCTAGTAATCTTTGAACTTGTGATGTTCAATTCTAATATATTTCATCTCCAGTTCATCCGAACGAGAAACTTAGATCTAACTCTAGTAATCTTTTAACCTTTGATGTTCAATTCTGATATATTTCGTCTCTAGTTCATCCGAACGAGAAACTCATGTCTAACTCTAGTAATCTGATATATTTCGTCTTCAGTTCATCCGAACGAGAAACTCAGGTCTAACTCTAGCAATCTTTGAACTTGTGATTTTCCAATCTGATATATTTCGTCTTCAGTTCATTTGAACGAGAAACTCAGGTCTAACTCTAGTAATCTGATATATTTCGTCTTCAGCTCATCCGAACGAGAAACTCAGGTCTAACTCAAGCAATCTTAGAACCTGTGATATATTTTGTTTTCAGTTCATCCGAACGAGAAACTCAGGTTTAACTCTAGCAATCTTTGAACCTGTGATTTTCCAATCTGATATATTTCTCTTCAGTTCATCCGAACGAGAAACTCATGTCTAATGATTTCTAAATATATTTTTGTATATTTCGTAACTCGTGTTTGTCTTAATGATTTCCAAATATATTTTTCATTCTCTCTACTCATTTCTTATACTTCCCAAAGCTTTAAACGATATCACATGGTGCTCCACTTATTATTGAAACCAGAGAACCGTTCATAAATTTTGCTTTTGACACATGGCAAGAAGCTAACCATTAGATATTCTTGGACCAATTACATCGATGTTATAGGGATTATCGTCTGGCTATACCACACAATAACTGAGTTAAGGTACTTGTGCAAAACGCACAAATAAGAAATCGTGTCCCTACATCTCCTTGATTAGTTACTCGAGGTAGGTTTTCTTATACTCCACATATCTCTAGAAGAAAGAGTATCAATCAACCTTATCTCTTTTTCATTCTCCTCTCCTCTGCATCTCACCCTCTCACCTCCCTTTCCTCTCGTTTCTTCGTTCCTGATCACTTTATTGATGAGGTTTTATTTAGTGATTTCGATGCGTTTATGAGTGGATCTGGTAATTGGTTTTGTCATCAGAGAGTATCTCGATTTTCCGTTCGATTCTCCCATCAAGATAAATTTCTTCTCTATATCTCTTCTGAGGATCTCTTCTGATGTTTGTTGGATCTTCTCATATTTGTTGAGAAAAAAAATTAAGGATTCACAATTTTTATGTTTCTTCATTTGATTTCATGGAATTTAAATCATGGGTTTGGTTTTAATTTCAGTTTTATGATCTCAGTTTTGAGTTAGGTTATTATATTTGTGTTTGTCTTAACAGTATTTCATCATTTAGATCTGAAATTTGTGGGATTTATAATGATTTTGGTTTGTGATTTTTTTAGATATTGAGTAGATTAGTCGAAAGCTGAGAAGCGGGAACAATTAGAGGTTTATTTCTTTGATTGCATAAGTCTGTCTAATTTATTTGTATTTGGTCTCTGAAATGTTTGTTTTTTTATTTTTTGTTTAGGGTGATCCAGCTCTTGGAATCGACAGTAAATGCTGCTAATGACTCTTGGGTTTTGAGGTGATATGGTACATTTGATTAATTAGCGTTTTATTTTCTGAAAATCTATGCTACCAGATCATGTTAAGATAACTGTGATTGAATTCCATTCAGGGTTCTGGTGATGATGGTGTGGTGGTGCTGATGAGAAAAAAGAGTAATCTGTTTTAATTGAAAGATCTGAGGTGAGGTTAGTTTAATAAGTGGGTTTTATTTTTCTGGGTTTTAGTTTTCAATTGAAAATTTGGTTTTTTTTTTTTGTTGATTGGTTTAATTGTGTGTTAGTTTTCCCTTTTGCAGTTTGGCCTCGTACTTTAAGGAAATTGAGGTGTGGAAACAAAAGACAATCTTGAACAGAAGACCAACAGAATTGCACATTAAGTAGAGAAAAAGCCTGAAAGTACAGAAAAAAGGGTAAAATTCTTATTGCATTCTTTATTTACTTCAGTAATGGTAGGTCTACGATGTTGGTGTTGCATGATAATCTTGCAGGCTGTGGTTTAGTCTTGGGACTTGTTGGTTTTAACTTGATTAGGTTATTTGTTTTAAGAAATAAGTTGCATTCCTAATTATATTTGTTTTGGAAGGTCATCCTTGGAGTTCAGAACTACAATGATATAACAGTACCTATTGATATTCTAATATTCAGGCTCATGAAATCCTGTATGCGCTCATCATATCTATATAAAGTTACATTAAGAGTGAGTACTTTAATATTCTCGAAATTTGCTTTATTATTGATCATGTCTCGTAATTTGGTTTGTCCACTACCCTTGCTTTTCTGGCATTGTCCAAGAAATTGACTGTACATGAACTCTTTTATCTGAAGGAGTAATTTGCATTGTTAGAACATAACTTTGGGGAATATTTGGACGGTAAGTTGAAGAAAGAAAGAATAGATAGGGCGCGTATTTGGTTTATGATTACCGGGTCTCCTTTGAAAGATAACACCAATCCTTATTGTCCAGCTGGATTGTAAATATGCATATGTTAACTAACGTCTTGTGCTTCTGTAATTTGAATCAGGTGTGGATGAAACAAGACATGATGTTGCACCATAGATGTTACTAAGTAAGTTTTTTCTTTCACTTCGTATTTCTGTGCTTACAAGGTGACCAAAAATGCCCGGAGTGGTTTAGTGCAATGATATGCTAAAAGCGCACTCTTGCAGTGGCATGCTGTGGTTAGTGAAATGGATCTGCTGTTGTGTGTCTGTAAGAGAGTATGTAAGAGGAGTAGAGCATTAACATGTGTCTGCAGTTAACCATTATTCTTGCTTATGTTCTGCAATTCTCTTTTGCTCATGTAATTCTTCATTCTGCATCCTTATTTTTTGAGGTATTGGATTTGTCAGTCATGAATATACTTGAAAGTTAGATACGTTATTTATTGGAGACACTGAATATATTCTTATGGTTTTCGTAGTGATACTTGGTATAGTTTAGTAATTGTAGGGCAGTAGATGGGTAATGGCTCTAGTGAATGATGCTATCAATCTCTTGTTAACCCTGGCATGTGTTAGAATTATTATCTTTCGCTCACATAATATTAATGTATAGAGTTAATATGATAAGTAGGTATCCTAGATTATCGCTTTCGTATGTTATTATTATGCAAGATTGATAGAACTGAGAAGTATATATTGTGTCTATTGCAGGTATCTTGCCTACACCGTCAAGTATGCAATTTTGACCAAGATGGATGTTCTGATCTTGAGCATATGAGGCCCTAATTAATAAGATCCTCCTCCAGTTGAGAAAGTAAACATTTCATGGACTTAGTAGTTGTTCGCTTAAAATTATATAATTATCTTTTCAGAAAAACCTTGATAAACTTGGTTGCTTGTATCGATTTCCGTTGTGTCAGACATTGTTCGATATTATTTACTCTTGCTTGTATAAGTTATCTCTAAAACTAATTTATTTACTATTGCTTGTATAAGTTATCTCCAAAACTAAATGCATTGATTGTTATTTGCAGTAAGTAGTGGATACTCTTATTTGTATGAGAGACTTTGGCAGTCAGGAAGTATAGTAAGTACATAGATTACTCATTTTGAATACAATGCATTCTATGAGGGAAGTTGTTTTATGTCTCACGTGTTTTCTTGTTTAAGTTTTATTCACTGAATATATGGGGATTAGTTTGGTTGCTTCATTAGGTTACAAAACTTATTCTTTTCAAAGTTCAATGTAGTTTAATTATATTTTTGCCTAATTCATAGTTGAAGTAAGGTGCCATAGCATGCAGCCATACATAATAGAGAGTAATTGTAAATTTCTTCCAAAAACCTTGTGGTTTGCTTTTTGCCAAGAATGTCGTATTTAAGGTTTTGAGAGTCCAATATTTTTTCGTGTTAGCTGAAGCAATAGTTGAGAAGTAAAGATTAAATTTTACAAGTACATATATAAGTAGGTGTTACCATGTGTGTTTGAGTTTTAAGGGACCTCTTTTCATGTTATTATAAAGTATAAGAAGTTGCAGTAATCCTTGTCCGTTTTGCTAATTCGCATCTATTTGATTTCAGTATTGGATCAATCACTTGGAAATACCTACGAGAGCCTACCTCTTTGCCCCTTTTCCTCTGGATATTAATCGAATGAGTTTGCATTTGCTTATGAATCAATTGTAGTGCCGGCCTGCAACATGAATTCAGGTTCAAAACGGCCTGCAATATATATAATTTTTTTTTGACTCTTGACCACTGAACTCATAATGTAGGATAGAAATAATGAACACCAATCATGTTCATCTACATACCCCTATTATTTATTCTTGGTGGTGCTATAACATATTATTGTTCATGGTATTCATTTATTAGAAGTAGCTGATATGAGCTTCACATCTAGTGGTGGTCACTCTGCTTCACATCTAGTAGTAGTGAAGCAGCATTTAAGGAGCACATCTGTCTGTTGTTTGCGTCATTAACTAATATCTATGCTCAATTTTTATTGTTGGACAGGTTAGGAGTACTAGATGCCAATGCTGAAACTGGTGCATCCAAAGAGAACTAAGTTCTTTTGTTCTTGATCTTCGTTGTGCTCTTCAGGTATTTCCACTCCAAATCTTAGGTGTTTGAGCTTTGAAGTTGAGCATCCAGCTGCTTAAGTTGATAGATACATTTGTCATGCCTGTAACCTATATTCTTGTACCAACTAAGCAGCTGGAGAGGATTTTGTTTTTGTCCGAGAGTACTTGAATAAGATTAAATTGTTTTTGGGTAGATTTCATAATGATAATGAATAGAATTATTCCTTTGTATTTGTGTTTTCGTAATGAATGTATGGATGGAATGATGGTGGATAGGTTGCAGATTGAAAAGAAGAAAATGCAATTGTGGTTGTATTTCAGGCCTGTAAACTGAAAGTGCAGGTCTACGATAATGACCTGTATTACAGGCCTGTAAGATGGAAGTCCAGGTCCATCAAAATGATCTGGGCTACCCATTTTTTTCTTATTGTAATAGAAAGAATTGTCACGGTTATAACTGTGACACAAATTGTGAAGAAAAAATAACACGCGTCATCATCTTACCGTTGTTACAATTGAGAGTGACACTTTAGTCGTTATAAATCCGTGACAAAAAGACGACACGTGTCTGTTACAAACTAATGGCAACATTAATATGTGTTACTTTAACTGTGACAAAAAAGGATACGTGTCGCCGGGGCAATCGTTGCAAGGTTTAGTAACAGTTATAAGTGTTGTTGTAAATGTGATTCTTTAAGACACTATCATACTCTGAATTGTGGTTAATAGAGAGTTACAATTAAAACAGTTAAGATAAATGTGACAAATATGACACGTGTCGCTCTCATAAAATTAGGTCAATTGTGGCTATTAATTATTGTAACGCTTTTCATATGTGACTGTATCTGCCTTTTGTCACAGATAAAACCGTTACAAAACACCATCACAATTATTAATAACAGCCTATTTAGTACAGTTATAACCGTTACAAATTCAATAAGTAACAGGTATAGCCTGTGACAAAATCCTGGAAATGGTGTAGTGATTCCATCAACGGTCGTAGATGTATGTCGTAAACCATCTCGTCCGTCCAACTTTGCCAGCTTGGTCGGACAACCTAGGTTAAGAGCTAGACGATCAATGAAGCACCTCGGTGATCACCGTCCGCCACTCTTCCATAGGGAGTGATCGACCAGAGGATGGCTCGCCCATGCGACCACTCGAAGATGGTTGGACGTGATGCTATTTAAGACGCTTAATCCGCGACTTATTCGGTTAAGCTTTAAAACAGCGATGCTTCATACGTATTGATTGTTTTCGATGCATTACATGCATCGAGTATTTCGGAATATCAACTCCTCAAATAACTTAGTTATTCAAACCTATAGCACCACATGTTATTTCCTGCGGCGGGTCCCACGACTCGACCCACTCATTCGAGACATCGAACATGTCACAAACTGGGGGATACTTACTGGGGTATTGGTTTAGCGGTTTACAGCGTGCAGCGTGCAACACGCCATTACGAGAACGTGTTAGGAAAAGGTGGACGGTTAACAATGATGAGGGAAGTTGGAAAATATGTGATCGTGTGGCAATCACTATCCATACACGACCCCACTACTCCATCGCTTCACCTCCTCCACTTCCTACGAGATGAGGGTTGCGCTCAATGACTTGTATAAATAGGTCTTTCACCTATTTCCAACACAGACGGAGAAAAACCAAGTGTTGTTACAATATCCAGAAAACACCTAGAACTGATAGCTTACATTGTGCAAGCCAGTTCAACATTTTGATACAAGTCATAAACAGCCAACACCTTCACAATCTCAACACCTTCTTTGCTTCCCTCCCTAAGATCAACCCCTTCTCCTTCACTTTGTGACCGAAACAAGTCTGGAACGACCATTTCTTGGTTTAGGCCAGAATTGTATAGATTGATCTCTCGAATCAAAAGCACTCCCGTGTAGTGCATTTTTTTAGGATTTAGATTCGTTTCTCATCAACACACCCCAAATTACCAAAAACAGCAGAAACAGTTTTCACCCATAAACAACGGGACCTGGCTCAGGAAATGTTCAGCCGTCATGGCCAGACATTAGAACTGACATGTGAGCCAGAATTGAATGTACAGCCATCACTTCCGTACATCGCTGTTGGCCAGGGTGGTAAGGTTTAACCATCACGGTCTGGGGAGTTGATGAATGATTTTTGCTCCCCCAATCTAAGTTGTAAAAATGTCTTTTAAACATATATAGGGAGGGATAGTTGGTTGAAGGTACATATGCGGACCATGTACCAAGTAAGCTACATAGCTTAGCCGGAAGAGTATAAATGATGCTTAGGCCTCATTTATAGATATGTAGCCTTACCAATGGAGCGTGTTAAGCATGGGCATCACTATGCCATGCCACGGACCAAGTATTCATCATTTGGATGCATTTTGACGGAACGACCAATACGGACTAGGCCATTACCTTTATTGCTTGGCCACGACCTCGCAAACGAGTTGGTTTAAGTTTTTGTCCCTTCAGTAATGAACTATGGTCTGTGCTTGATCCCTTTAGAGTACAGAAGGATAAGTAGGCAGCCACAATGAGTTGCAGCATTGCCGGTCCAGCACTTTGTCGCTCATATCATCTAATTGGGAGATGATTGCGACATCCTGGCCTCTCATATCATCTGGATCGGTAGCTCGACGCAAGATATGATTGTGGCCACACTTGATGAGGCAAGTTGCATTCTATTCACCGGATGCTTATACTTCCTATCAAGGCGTTCGACATAGGATAAAAACCCGAATATCATAATTTAGCTCAAGAGGAGTCCATTTTGATTGGAAACGGCCCAAGTATCAAGACATGTCGATCTATAGATCCACATGGTCACCATAATTTAGCCAAATTCCATCGTTTAGGGCTTCAAAAGACCGTTTTTGCAGTCTTATGAAAGTTTTTATTTTTATTGATAAACCCTATGCGGAATAAGGGTAAGTTGGAACGGTGTGGAAGCTTAGTTTTCCGCATTTTCCTAGCTTTAAGGCCCGGATCGTAGCTTCATCATGGCGCATCGGGGAAGTTATGGCCTGCGGGGAACACGCCAAATGCGTAATTTTCAGGTCCATCACAGTTGGTATCAGAGAAAGTCCCGAGATAACTCTAGGGACTGTGCGGAGTGGACTCGTCAAAGACTATTTTTCCTTCAAAGGAAATAAAGTTGGAGAGTAGGCCAACTTTTGCGCGAAAAGAGTTTTTAACTGCTATGCCAGTTACTTTGCGATTCGAGTTGAGCTTGTTTTAAGTACTGTGAGTTTTCCTGGCCTAAGTGGCACCCCATTTACGAGTGGATATCCGGAAGACCGTCTGGGACGGTGGGTAGACAATGGGACTGATCATCCCCACACGTTGGAAACTGGCCAACGGTGTGCGTTGTCAGGCCCGGCTAGCATCCCACTTACGAGTGGCAACCTGGATGACCGTCAGGGACAGTGGGAAATTGGAAGTTGTTCCACACAGTACTGCAAAAATAAGTGTCTTGTTGCGTTATACTCGTGCCAAACCTTTGGCACCAACCTTGTGAACCTTAGGGATTTCTAGGTGGTAGTATGGGATGCCATCTAGTATACCTGGTGATGTGATTTCAATAATGTTGTAGTAAAAAGTTCGTTGAGGCTTGTGAAAGCAAAAGATTCTAGACTTAATAAAACTTAAAAATAGACAAAACTTAATACAAGATTGATTTTAAGATATTAAAGACAACTAAGACACTGATTCCACTATTACACATGAATAAATTATGGTAAATAACTCAACACTCTAATTATACTTTAAGTCCCTTATTTTTTAATTCACATATAATCAGGCATATTCTCAAATATTAATTGTATCCCTTATGCATAGATCATCTAAACAAAGTATAACCTATCAAATTGAATCACAACTAATGAAGAAAATTATGCAAACAATTAAAAACTCTGCAAAAGCAGTGATTGAGTGAATTATAAATTATAAATTAAAGAAAATAAATGATTACCAATTATTCATGCATAAATAGCTTCCTCATTGCCTTGGTTGTGGGAGAATTAGCACATCATCATGTTGGAAACACGCTCAAAATTATTTTTCATTGCTTATGAAGTGCTTACAAAATGATTATATAAGAAAATAGAGTTTTGCAACGGTTTATAGCTGTTACAGGGTGTATTGACTATTACAAAAATACTGTTACGGAACGGAAGAATAGATGACAGCCAAAAACTGTGGTCTATGACTGTATTATGTTCTTCACCTTCTTTCTTACCTGTTGATGAATCAACGATGGATGCACTCTATTCTTTGCTCTGTCTTACTCCTAATCACTATGTAACCCATCTCTAAGTCCCCAGCACACTATATATACAATCACAGCAGCGAGAATCTTCCCTAATAACTCCGAAAAATCCCAAAAATCGTCTCATGCAGGCAATAAACTCCGAATATTTTCTTCCCGGATTTTTTTTCTTCACGCGTCTACATCTGCAAAACTCTCCTTGTTTATCTCCAACACGATCTAACTGGTGGCTGGATCCTTCTAAGCACACGCAAACAACAGCAAAGCTTGGTAAAATCCGTGAAATACTTCTCTCGGATACGTGTTGCTTCGCTTACTTCTCTTGGATAATTCAGCCCAATTTATATGAATCTAACGACTATACCAACTATGTCTAAGAATAAGAGGCCCAAACCAATCCACTTGAGTGATTGAATCACTCCAGAAATCTCCAAAACCGAATCCAGCAACACTCGGGTTTTGTTGAGCAAAACCCGTAACTCCTTGTCTCCTTTAATCTTGATGATTCAGCCAATTATGATCAAAATAATCAACCATACCACGCCTGTGAAGCTCTAACAAGTCTTCCCAATCAATTTTAGTCGTTGAGTCTCACTGAATCGCGCAAAATCTCCAACCCTAATTCTGGTTGTTTCACACTAAGTTTTCCCGCCAATTCAGTTCTTCCTGTTTTCGTCGAACCATGATTATCCAACCAAATTTAACAGAGTCAAAGAACATTACCATCCCTATTAAGACCCTAGGAATACACCCAATTGATTCTAGCTCTTTAGTCTCACCGCAGCAAGCTCAAATTCGCAACCCCAATTCTTCCATTGAAACCAAATATTTCCCGCCAAACCTTAATTTTTGAAATGAAGAAGATGGGTGTTGTGGACAAAAAATGGGTGTTGTGGACAAAATTGGGCTATATATAGCCGTGAGTGACAGTTAGCAAAAATGGGGGTCCATATAGCAACTGTCCTCCGGGGGAGCTCCGAGCAACTTTTCGAGCCGAATTTTCCAACAATATTTATTTCCAATATTTATTTCCAAAAAGTAACTAAAAACACACAGAACACCATAATAAGTACGAAAACGAGTACTAACAATACGAAACATTGAGGACAAAGTAGACATATGAATGCGTCTATCAAATACCCCCAAACCTATTATTTGCTAGTCCTCGAGCAAATCTAATCTAGAAAAATAAAACCGAGTTAATCTCGGGTGGGTTTAACAAAGGTGTACCCCACAAAACCATGACTTCTAATTGGTCACAAGTATCCAAAGAGATATGAGGACATACATATTCTCAACCTATCTCCAAGTAACTAGAATGCCAGAGAAATTAAAGGTGCCAGCTCTAAAGCTGACTAAAGCAAAGGGGAGACACATCCGCAACACTGCTAGATAAAGAGATATCCGCTACACAGCTAGATAAACATTGTAAGATGCGTCCGCTGATTTACAGCTGGATAAGATTAGGAGAGAGATAAAGATGAGAGGTACATCTACTACACAGCTGGACTAATTACGTGTGATGAGTTGAACCAGTGCTAGAAAGATCTTGTGCCAGATAGAAAGCGGACTAACAAAGCAACCAAAATGTATCTTTCTTCGACTCTCTCATAGTTCTCAGTAGAAACAACGTCTTCTTCGGTCTTCAACTGTTGATGATAAACTATCGAACCTCATAGAACTTTGACAATTAAATCAACTCTTTTCTTTGATTTCTTGCTTGACTTAAAAATTTCTACTTCCTTATAGCTTTATTTAACAAAAAACTAATTATAGAACAAAGAGAACGTAATGATGATTTTTTTTTTTGCATTTTTTTTTTGAACAATAATTACAAGACAAAAATTTACATGGCCATGAGAGAAGGACTTTAAAAACTTGGATCTTTGCAACTTGTGATGTCTTGGTATCATGAATTCCAAAAACTTATATCATTTGCTCTTTTAACTTCTTGTAACTAAGTCTTCAACTTTGATTTTTGAATTATTCTTTTCTATTGTTACTTCTAAACCTTCAACTTTCTTCATAGATTTTGATGTCGCTCCGCTTGTTGATAATGATAAGTTTCTACTGAGAGAGAGTCGTAATCCAGTAACTAAGACTACATTGTGAGGTTGCTTTGTCTTTCTGGCATTTCCTGACCTATTTGCCTTTCCATCATGGATGGTTAGGTCCATCACGGTTACCCTCTAAAAGGAACAAGTTCTCTCCTGAATTTCAAAGATCTCAATGTCTTTTTCTCTAATGTCTCAAAAGATTGTTATCTCTAACATTCCAATTTCTATCTTTTCGGTGAGAAACAGTATGTAAACTTAGCTAACCAGATACTAGGTGACGCTAGAAGTTTCAAAAATGCGACTAAAAAGTTCTTCCCCACCCCCAAACTTAAATCTAACGTTGTCCTAAATGTTTCTAATGAGAGAGCAGTACCAAAAGTAAAATAACACAAGGAGAAGTTGGAAAGATAATACCTGGGTTAAGAAAATCAAAAACTAATATACATACAACTGCCTCGATGGTCAATCAAGGGTAAACAGGGTCCTCCAGAGGGACCTCCTCAACATCACCTGTAGGAAAGGGCTCTAAAAAGGGTTTCAATCTCTGACCGTTAACCTTCGAAGGACTACTACCATCCAGTGTCTCAATTTCAACAGCTCCATGAGGAAAGACAGTGCGAACAATAAAATGACTCATCCACCGAGAACGTAACTTCTCAGGGAAAAGATGCAAGCGGGTATCATACAGAAGAACCTTTTGACCTGGAGAAAATGACTTCCGTAAAATATTTCTATCATGCACAAGTTTCATTTTTTTATTATACTCCTTCGCACTATCGTAAGCATCTATACGAATCTCGTCCAACTCATTGAGAAGGAGTTTCCTATGGGCTCCTGCCTTGTCAAGTGAAAAATTTTAGCTTCTTAACAGCCCAATAAGCTCTATGTTCTAACTCAACAGGTAAATGACATGCCTTGCCATACACAATCCGATAAGGTGACATTCCAATGGGGGTCTTAAACGCAGTACGGTAAGCCCATAAGGCATCAGTAAGCCTAGACGACCAGTCTTTCCGATTAGGATTAACTGTTTCTCTAATATACGTTTTATCTCCCTATTGGAAACCTCTACCTGACCACTAGTCTGTGGATGATACGGGGTAGCTACCTTATGTGTAATACCATATTTCTTCATCAGAAGCCCAAAAGTCCCATTACAAAAGTGCGAACCTCCATCACTAATTATAGCTCGCGGTGTACCAAAACGTGTAAGTATATTATTTTTCAAGAACTCAATCACAACCCTATGGTCATTGGTTTTACACGCAACCGCCTCAATCCACTTAGAGACATAGTCTACGACGACAAGGATGTAAAGGTTACCAAAAGAATTAGGAAACAGACCCATAAAGTCAATACCCCACACATCAAAGACCTCAACAATTAAAATTGGGTTCAAGGGCATCATATTCCTACGGTAAATGGTTCCTAATTTCTGGCAGCGTTCACAAGTATCACAGTAACTATGAGAGTCTTTAAACAACGAAGGCCAATAGAATCCACACTGCAATATTTTAGCAGCAGTTTTCTTAGCACTAAAGCGACCCCCACAAGCATGATCATGACAAAAGGAAATAATACTGGATTGGTCACTCTCAGGTATACATCTCCTAATAATCTGGTCTGGACAATACTTAAACAAATAAGGATCATCCCAAAAGAAGTGCTTAACCTCGGCTAAAAACCTAGAACGATCTTGTTTACCCTAATGTTGGGGCATTTGACCAGTAACAAGATAGTTTACTATATTCGCATACCAAGGTAATTGGGTAACAAAGAACAGTTGTTCATCAGGAAAGCTATCCCTTATAGGAAGGGAATCGTTCGGGGAACCGACAACTAGCCTAGACAAGTGGTCTGCTACTACATTTTCTGCACCCTTTTTGTCTCTATTGTCTGGAGAAAACTCTTGCAACAAAAGTATCCACCTAATCAATCTAGGTTTTGTATCCTTCTTAGACAGAAGATATTTCAAAGCAGCATGATCAGTATATATATTACGATTTTAGAACCTAAGAGATAGGGTCTAAACTTGTCTAAGGCAAACACAATGGCTAACAGTTCCTTCTCAGTAGTGGTATAGTTCAACTGGGCATCATTCAGAGTATTGCTAGCATAGTAAATCACATGAAGTAATTTGTTTTCTCGCTGACCTAGTATAATACCAACAACATAATCTGAAGCATCATACATGATCTCAAAGGGTAAGTTCCAGTTGGGTGCCTGGACTATGGGGGCGGTAGTGAATAAAGTTTTAAGCTTCTCAAAAGCCTCTAAAAAAGCATCATCAAAGACAAACTTAACATCTTTTGCAAGCAAATTGCAAAGAGGTCTAGAAATCAAGCTCAAATCCTTAATGAATCGACGATAAAAACCTGCATTCCCTAAGAATGACCTAATATCTCTTACGGTTTTTGGGACCTGTAAAGTCTTGATAAGGTCAACTTTGGATTTATCTACCTCTATACCCTTAGAAGATGCGATATTCCCTAAAACAATTCCTAATCGAACCATGAAATGACATTTCTCCCAATTAAGCACTAGATTCTCCTGGTCTTCTGAAGGGACAGGTAAAAGTGGTTTTCTCCTGGTCTTCTGGGGCAATAACAATCTGATTATAGCCAGAGTAGACATCTAAAAAGCAGTAATAACTATGTCCAGTTAATCTCTCTAGCATTTGGTCAATGAAGGGAAGGGGAAAGTGGTCCTTCCTAGTGACCTTGTTCAATTTCCTATAGTCAATACAAACACGCCAACCCGTGGTCACTCGGGTTGGGATTAACTCATTGTTATCATTCTGGACTATACTAATACCGGATATCTTGGGAACAACCTGAACGGGACTGACCCACTTACTGTCTGAAATGGGGTAGATAATGCCTGCATCTAACAGCTTAAGAACCTAGGTTCGAACTACTTCTTTCATATTAGGGTTTAGTTTTCGTTGCATCTCCCTAGAAGGTTTGGTATCTTCCTCTAAATAGATCTGATGCATACAAACAGTAAGACTTATACCCTTAATGTCTGCTATGGTCCACCATAAAGCTTCCTTGTTGTTTTGAAGGACGGTCACTAGCCTACTTTCCTGATCACTATCCAAGTCGGAAGCAACAATCACAGGAAAAGTCTCAGACGGGCCTAAAAACACATACTTCAGGGTATCTGGCAATGTTTTTAGGTCCAACTTAGGAGGCTCTTCTAAAGAAGGAACTAGGGTAGACTTAGAAACTGGTAGTGGTTCAAACTTCGGTTCCCATCCATTACTAGTGTCTAACAAAGGGGTTGAATCTAACAAAGCATTCACCTCATTAATCACATTATCATCATCGAAATCAATCCCAAAGTGAGCTAGGCATTTCTCTAATAGATCTCCTAACAAAGTGTTTGGTAATGACTCCTCGACTAATGTTGTTATCATGTTTACCTCTTCTATGCTCGAGTCATCTAGTTGAGAGGGTAGCTTACTAATATGAAAGATATTCAGCTCAATAGTCATATTACCAAAAGACAATTTCATAATACCAGTTCCACAATTAATGATCTCATTGGATGTTGCTAAAAATGGGCGACCTAAAATCACTGGTATCTGGTTCTCAGGGTCAGGGACAGGTTGGGTATCTAGGATAACGAAATCCACTGGATAAATAAACTTGTCGACCTCAATAAGAACATCCTCAATCACACCACGAGGAATTTTAATGGACCTATCAGCTAACTGAAGTTTCATCTGGGTAGGTTTCATCTCACCAAGTCCTAGCTTAAGGTACACATGGTATGGGAGTAGGTTCACACTGGCTCCTAAGTCAAGCAACGCTTTCTCAACACGGTGTTTACCTATTGTGCAAGAAATGGTAGGGGACCCTGGGTCTCTATACTTAGGAGTAGTGGTATTCTGAATAATGGAACTCATGTGACTAGCTAGGAAGGCTTTCTTTTGGACACTAAGCTTACGCTTTAGTGTACACAAGTCCTTAAGAAACTTTGCATAAGCGGGAATCCGCTTAATCGCATCCAACAATGGTAGGTTGATAGTTGCCTGCTTAAAAACCTCCAATATATCATTAACGTTGGACTCCCTCTTAGTTGGAACTAGAATCTATGGGAATGCGGCTCTGGGAACAAAGACGGGCTCAGCAGGACCCTCACTGGTCTCTTTGGAGACTCTATCAGTCTCCTCATTTTCGGTCTCAGAAGGGTGAACTACAGCATGTTCACTATCAGACATGGAAACCTTATTGTCAACTTTCTTTCCACTCCTAAGGGTTGTAATAGAATTCACATGATTGTTCGATTTCTCTCCTTTGGGATTAGGATCAGTGATGTGATCTCAATATTGTCGTAGTAATAAGTTCGTTGAGACTTGTGAAAGCAGATTTTATACTTAATTTTAAATTAAAAATATAGCAAACTTAAATAAAAGTGATATGAAAAATATGGAGAAGACTGGGGCTATGGATTCCACTATTTACCAATATCAAAGTGATTTATATTCTCTAATTATAATCTTGCAAATCATGCATTCAAGTTGATTCTTAATATTGCAAAAGTTGATTTTTTTAGAAATAACAATTGTAGATCGAAAGTATGGGACATCAAAACCCTAGGCTAGCATGCTCCATCAATTGAAATGACAATTGTTTAACAAAAAACATTTTATCAATTTATTTATCAAGGAAAATAATCATATAATAATTGCATAAATTAAATAAAATAGAGATTACCACTTTTCATTGGTGAAATAACTTCCTCCTTCGCCCCAGAGGATGGGTTTAGCTCATCATTGTGTAAACTTGCTCAAAATATTGATTCATGCTCAAAAATTGTTTACAAAGATGAAATGGAGAGAAAATGATGAAAATCGGGTGTTTGCAACACTTATAATTGTTGCAGAACACTGTTACAAAGAACGATAACAGATTAGCGTCTCCGACATTGTAGTTATACGACCCTCAGACCTCTGTCGTTGTCACTGTAGTAAAACGACTGTCCCTTTGCATCTTATGTTCTTCGTGTTCTTCGCAGTAGCAGCAGAAAAATATTCTCTGCGACTTGATCAAACCTCTCTGTTGTTGCTCTAAACTGACCCAAACTCTCCGTGTCTGCACTCTACTGACCCTCAACGACTTATATAGATTCACTGCCCCCAAATCTCCCATCATAACTGCATATAATCTTCCATTACTCGGCATTGAAGAAAAATATTATCGGTAATATTTTCTTCCCAGATTTAACTCCACACGCTGTTTTCTCGTGACATAAGACTCCCAACACGTCGAGTCATCATCCAGAAGTTGTATAACGCGGATCAGGCACATGAAAACCTCTCGATCACACACTTATAACTCGAAATGGAATAACTATAACCCGTGGCACTATGTTTCCTTCCACGCGAGAATCCATCCAAACTCAGTCGAACCAAAGACCCGTACGATGCCTGTTAGGCTCAGTCAAGTCTTCCCACGCAATTCTAGCTATTGAGTCACGGTAAATAATTACCAAAAATCGAATCAAAATCTTCCAGGTGACTGCAACAAACTCCCGCCAAAACTGAAATTTTGAAATGAAGAGGAAGGGTGCCCCTTATTCTCGTCTGGGTTCCCTTTAGCAGCTGAACTGGGGTGCCCTTAGTAATTCAATGAGTGCCTTTAACACTTCTTCGGGGTACCTTTAGTAATTTTCACCTGGGGGTCCAAATAGCACTTTTCGAGCAACTTTTTCCATACAAGTGTATCTCTCCAAAAACACCTACAAACAAACAAAACACCATAATAAGTACAAAATCGATTACCAACAATACTGAAAATTAAGGACAACTTAGACCCAAAAATGTTTCTATCAAATACCACCAAAATTATTATTTGCTATTCCTCGAGCAAAACTTATCTAGAAAATAAAATCCTAACTCACTAGGTGACCCTAGTGACCGAGTTAATCTCGGGAGGGTTTACCAGAGGTGTACCCACAAAACCTTTACTCCAGACCCTAGCTATCTACGCTGAACCTTGGAAGGCACTAAAGAATCTCCTTGGTTGGCATACAATCATTGACTATAAGAGGAAGTATCCTGAAGCGAAATTCCAATTGTTGTACACGAGTTTGCACTCAAGCATACTAAAATCATATAAGTAACAGAGCTCTACTCAGATAGTTTCTGGACATCATAACCGGAGTCAACCAATCACATGGAAAGATTAAGAAGATGGATAAAGAGAAAAAAAAATAGATGGTTTAAAGTGAACGGTGTTTCCCATATCTGTCTGAAGGCCTCTGCCAAGATGAACCTATCCTAATGGACTGAGATACCGGTCTGACTAATATCAACACAACTGGCATATACAAGGGGACCAGTGGTCGATAAACCTAACTCTAGGTCAATACAACTGGCATATAAAGGGCACCAGTGGTCGACTTTATTGAGTTTATTCCGGTTGGTCTGATGGTCTGGTCTCAATTTATTTATTTATTTATTTTTATTTTTATTATTATTATTATTATTTTGGCATGTCAATCACTCTATTTCACCCTAGTAATGGTAACAACTTGAATCGTGTGCCCCACCAAATCACTTAAAAAAATAAAAACAGAAGGATTAGGATTCAACGAGATATGGCGAAACTACCATGTTTTTTTTTTAATTCTAACACCTGAGCTCTTTGCTTTTAGGAATAGACTCTTTAGATGTTTCCATCTAATCAGATTGGTTCCTCAACTCCTACAACCAAGATGTTCCCATCCACTTAGATTGGTTAGTGCCAACCTTAATAAGCATAAATTTCTAGACTCTGGAGTTTATTTATTGCAACTAAAAGCTAAAAAAAGTTTATTCCCCACCCCCAAAATTAAATATAACATTGTCCTTAATGTTTCTAATGAAAGAGCAATACCAAAAAGTAAAGTAACATGAGGAATCAGTAAAGAGAGAAGTCGGAAAGATAGTACGTGCGTGAAGAGAGAAATCAAAAACTAATATACAACATACAATCGCCTCGATGGTCAATCAAGTGTAAACAGGGTCCTCCAGAGGGACCTCCTCATCATCACCTGTAGGAAAGGGCTCTAAAAAGGGTTTCAATCTCTGACCGTTAACCTTCGAAGAACTACTACCATCCGATGTCTCGATCTCAACAACTCAATGAGGAAAGACAGCGCCAACAATAAAAAGGACCCGTCCATTGAGAACCTAACTTCCCATGGAAAAGATACAAGTGGGTATCGTACAAAAGAACTTTTTTACCTAGATAAAATGACTTCCGTAAAATATTTCTATCATGCACAAGTTTCATTTTGTTCTGATACTCCTTCGCACTATCGTAAGCATCTATACGAATCTCGTCAACTCATTGAGATGGAGTTTCCTATGGGCTCCTGCCTTGTCAAGTGAAAAATTTAGCTGCTTAACAGCCCAATAAGATCTATGTTCTAGCTCAACAGGTAAATGACATGCCTTGCCATACACAAGCCGATAAGGCGACATTCCAATGGGGGTCTTAAACGCAGTACGGTAATCCCATAAGGCATCAGTAAGCCTAGACGACCAGTCTTTCCGATTAGGATTAACTATTTTCTCTAATATACGTTTTATTTACCTATTGGAAACCTATACCTGACCACTAGTCCGTGGATGATACGGGGTAGCTACCTTATGTGTAATACCATATTTCTTCATCAGAAGCCTAAAAGGCCCATTACAAAAGTGCGACCCTCCATCACTAATTATAGCTCGCGGTGTACCAAAACGTGTAAGTATATTATTTTTCAAGAACTCAATCACAACCCTATGGTCATTGGTTTTACACGCAACCGCCTTAATCCACTTAGAGACATAGTCTACAGCGACAAGGATGTATAGGTTACCAAAAGAATTAGGAAACGGACCTATAAAGTCAATACCCCACACATCAAAGACCTCAACAATTAGAATCGGGTTCAAGGGCATCATGTTCCTACGGGAAATGGTTCCTAATTTCTGGAAACGTTCACAAGTAACACAGTAACTATGGGAGTCTTTAAACAACGAATGCCAATAGAATCCACACTGCAATATCTTAGCAGCAGTCTTCTTAGCACTAAAGTGACCCCCACAAGCATGATCATGACAAAAGGAAATAATACTGGACTGGTCACTCTCAGGTATACATCTCCTAATAAATTTGGTCTGGACAATACTTAAACAAATAAGGATCATCCCAAAATAAATGCTTAACCTCAGCTAAAAACCTAGAACGATCTTGTTTACCCCAATGATGGGGCATTCGACCAGTAACAAGATAGTTCACTATATTCTCATACAAGGTAAATGGGTAACAAAGAAAAGTTGTTCATCCGGAAAATTATCCCTTATAGGAAGGGAATCATCAGGTGAATCAACAACTAGCCTAGACAAGTGGTCTGCTACTACATTTTCTGCACCCTTTTTGTCTCTAATGTATGGAGAAAACTCTTGCAACAAAAGGATCCACCTAATCCACCTAGGTTTCGTATCCTTATTAGACAAAAGATATTTCAAAGCATCATGATCAGTATATATGACGATTTTAGAACCTAAGAGATAGGGTCTAAACTTGTCTAAAACAAACACAATAGCTAACAGTTCCTTCTCGGTAGTGGTATAGTTCAACTGGGCATCATTCAGAGTTTTTATAGCATAGTAAATCACATGAAGTAATTTGTTTTCTCGCTGACCTAGCACAACACCAATAGCATAATCTGAAGCATCACACATGATCTCAAAGGGTAGGTTCCAGTTGGGTGCCTGGACTATGGGGGCGGTAGTGAGTAAAGTCTTAAGCTTCTCAAAAGCCTCTAAACATGCATCATCAAAGAAAAACTTAACATCTTTTGCAAGCAAATTGCAAAGTGGTCTAGAAATCAAGCTAAAATCCTTAATGAATCGACGATAAAAACCTGCATGCCCTAAGAATGACCTAATATCTTTTTACGGTTTTTGGGACTTGTAAAGTTTTAATAAGGTTTGGCTTTATCTATCTCTATACCCTTAGAAGATACAATATGCCCTAGAACAATTCCTGAACGAACCATGAAATGGCATTTCTCCCAATTAAGCACTAAATTCTTTTCCTTACACCTAGTCAACACTAATGACAAATGATGCAAGCACTCATCGAAAGACGAACCAAACACTGAAAAATCATCCATAAAGACCTCTAAAAACTTTTCTACCATATCTGAAAATATGCTCATCATGCAACGCTGGAAAGTCGCAGGGGCGTTACATAGCCCGAAAGGCATGCGTCTATACGCAGAGGTACCGAAGGTATAGGTAAAAGTGGTTTTCTCCTGGTCTTCTGGGGCAATAACGATCTGATTATATCCAGAGTATCCATCTAAAAAGCAGTAACGACTATGTCCAGCTAATCTCTCTAGCATTTGGTCGATGAAGGGAAGAGGAAAGTGGTCCTTCCTAGTGACCTTGTTCAATTTCCTATAATCAATACAAACACGCCCACCCGTGGTCACTCGGGTTGGTATTAACTCATTGTTATCATTCTGGACTACACTAATACCGGATTTCTTGGGAACAACCTGAACGGGGCTGACCCATTTACTGTCTGAAATGGGGTAGATAATGCCTTCATCTAACATCTTAAGAACCTCGGTTCGAACTACTTCTTTCATATTAGGGTTCAGTTTATGTTGCATCTCCCTAGAAGGTTTGGTGTCTTCCTCTAAATAAATCTGATGCATACAAACAGTAGGACTTATACCCTTAATGTCTGCTATAGTCCACCCTAAAGCTTCCTTGTTGTTTTGAAGGACGGTCACTAGCCTACTTTCCTGATCACTATCGAATTCGGAAGCAACAATCACAGGTAAAGTCTCAGACGGTCCTAAAAACACATACTTTAGGGTATCTGGCAATGGTTTTAAGTCCAACTTAGGAGGCTCTTATAACGAAGGAACTAGGGTAGACTTAGAAACTGGTAGTGGTTCGAACTTCGGTTTCCATCCATTACTAGTGTCTAACAAAGGGGTTGAATCTAACAAAGAATTCACCTGATTAATTACATTATCATCATCACAATCAATCCCAAAGTGAGCTAGGCATTTCTCTAATGGGTCTTCTAACAAAGTTTTTGGTAATGACTCCTCGACTAATGTTCCTATCATGTTTACCTCTTCTATGCTCGAGTCATCTAGTTTAGAGGGTAGCTTACTAATATGAAAGACGTTCAGCTCAATAGTCATATTACCAAAAGACAATTTCATAATACCAGTTCCACAATTAATGATCGCATTAGATGTAGCTAAAAATGGGCGACCTAAAATTACCGGTATCTGGTTCTCTGGGTAAGGGACAGGTTGGGTATCTAGGATAACAAAATCCACAGGATATAATAACTTGTCGACCTCTATAAGAACATCCTCGATCACACCACGAGTAATTTTAACGGACCTATCAGCTAACTGAAGCGTCATCTGGGTAGGTTCCATCTCACCAAGTCCTAGCTTAAGGTACCCATGATATGGAAGTAAGTTCACACTGGCTCCTAAGTCAAGCAACGCTTTATCAACACGGTATTTACCTATTGTGCAAGAAATGGTAGGGGACCCTGGGTCTTTATACTTAGGAGTAGTGGGATTCTAAATAATAGAACTCACGTGACTAGATAGAAAGGCTTTCTTCTGGACACTAAGATTTCGCTTTCGCGTACACATATCCTTAAGAAACTTGGCATAAACAGGAATCTTCTTAATTGCATCTAACAATGGGAGGTTGATAGTAACCTGCTTAAAAACCTCCAGTATATCATTAAAGTTGGACTCCCTCTTAGTTGGAACTAGCAGATGTGGGAATGGGGCCCTAGGAACAAGGTCGGACTCATTAGGACCCTCATTGGTCTCTTTAGAGACTCTATCACTATCCTCATTTTTGGCTCAGAAGGGTGAACTACAGCATGTTCACTATTAGGCATGGCAACCTTGTTGTCAACTTTCTTTCCACTCCTAAGGGTTGAAAAAGAATTCACATGATTGTACGATTTCTCTCCTTTGGGATTAGGATCAGTATGACTAGGGAACCTTCTATCTTCTCTCTCACTAAGAAACTTAGCTATTTGGCCGACTTGAAGTTCTAATTTAGCAAGAGACTGGGAATAATTCTTAAAATTCTGCTTGGTTTCCTCTTGAAAATTAACCTGGGTCTTTACTAACATTTCCTAACTTTGTGATAGCATATTCTAACAATTTTTAGTATACTAAGAGATTCCTCTAAGCTAGTCATTCTATTCTCAGAAGGGTTCTGGAACTGGGCTTGACCTGAAGAATTCTTATTATAACCAAAACCTGGGGGAGGCTGAGAATTACTAGGTTGACCTTGATTCTGACCTTTAGACCAAGAGAAATTAGGATGGTTTCTCCAACCAGGGTTGTAGGTCTCTGAGTATGTGTCAAACTTCTGATGGTTTTCAAACCTAGAGTTGTTATAGACAACATGGGTTTTTCTTCACTAACCTGACCTTCCAAAAACGAATTATCGGGTTCTACTCCACAACTAGAGACTTGAGAGGCTTTAATTCTATCATTAGGTTCAACAAGGGACCTATTTTTAGACTGACCCATTTCCAAAGCTTCTAATCTTCTAGACAAAGCAGCAAACTTAGCATCTGAACCAAAGCTTGTGTCTACCACATTGGTGCTACTTCTATTGACCAAGATTCTTTTAGGGGGTTCAACACAAGACTCCTACTGTTGGGATTTCTCAGCAACAACTTCTAAGAAGGTAAAGGCATCTTCAGCACTTTTACTAGTGAACTCATCAGCGCACATAGACTCGACCATGGCTTTGGTCGAATAGTATAAACCATCATAAATAATCTTTACGATTTTCATCTTATCAAATCCATGGTGAGGACACTGGTATAGGAGATCATTGAATCTCTCTAAAAACCTATAAAGAGACTCTCCCTCTTGTTGCACACTAGCACTAATTTTTTGCCTAACAGCTGCAGTTTTATGCTTAGGGTAGAATTTCATATAGAAAGAAGCAATAAGTTCCTGCTATGTTTCAATGGATTCTGATGGTAGGTTGTTTATCCAGGTCTTGGCTTTAAATTTCAAGGAAAAGAGGAACATCTTAAGTTTCAAAACTTCATCAGTAAGGTCTTTTATTCTAACTGTCCCAAAAAATTTCCTCAAAGTCCCTAATATGAAAATAAGGGTTCTCATCATCTTTTCCTAAGAATTAGGGATCATCTGAAGAATACTAGGTTTTATCTCGAAACTAGCTGTATTGACTGGCAATTTAATGCACGAAGCTCGGTTGGTTCTAGTTGGGAACATGTAATCTTTCAAAGTTGTCATCGCTGGCACAACTGAAGTACTAGGGGTACTTTCCTCACGAAGAGACAGATTCTCAAAACTGAAGTTTCCAAAAACGGGGCTCTCAAAAGAAGAGTCATCGAGCTCCCCGCTTCCACAAGAATAATTACTAGGTTTTTCACTAATCAATCGACCTATATTGTCTCTTTTCCAAGCCCGTTCTCTAATGACCTCGGGCATACACTAAAGAAACAAAATTTAAACAGAAAAGTCCTAAAAGGAAGGGAAGTTCTATGCAAACACAAACAAGGCTGACTTCACCACAACAAACCTACTGATTTTTAGCAAACAGAAAGTATGATGGCTCCACTTAGATTGTTTCTAGACCACCTTCTAATCCTTCCAAAGGGAATTCTTCACAATTTAAGCAAACCCCTCTGGAATCAATCCGAGTCAAAGTAAGTTGAATAGACGCGAGGGAAGCTCAGTGGAGCTTTGATATCCAAGGCTTCACCGGCATTACAAGGCGGCGCAGTCACGCATTCAACTCACAGAAACCATCATGAACTTCGAAGTATGCTTAAAAGAGTAACCAATATTTTTCGAATGACTTTCCTATTAAGCTTGTTACCCTATCGGTCTCGTTCTAGTCAGTATTTTAAGCTTAGGTTCACGTTTGGTATCGTTTTCCTAAGGCGGGCAAGAAGAGAACGGTGATGAAATCCGAACCCTTATCTTGTATGGCCAGTCCTTGCCCTTTACTAGGAAATTAAAGCAGTCGTTTTTAGTTCCTCGACATATATTCACACGAAGGAAGACAGTAACTCGCTGACAGGGGATTCGTGAGTGTTTCGACAAACTTACCTCCCGTTCCAGACGGGGGATGAACCGTTGTAGTCGACTCGGGCCACCGACTCCGATGTCAGTGTACGAACCCGAGGGGCAGAGACAATATCGTAATCATCGTCATTCTCTGCACACAGTTTATATTTAAACTACCCTTCCGTAAGGTTTAAAAATAATGTCCCAAAGTTTAAAGTCCAAAGTCCAAAAATAAAGTGCAAAACAAAAGGAAAGTCTAAAAAAAATAAAAAAATAAAAATGTCTCTATTTTTTTTTCCTCTCTTTTTTTATAAAATAAAAAAAGAATTCTTCTTTCGCTCCTTTCGCTTTGCCTTTTACTCCAAGTCTTTAGGTATTCACCAAAAGCTTTGGCAAAATTTTCTTTCGCTCCAAATTTCAAATTCTGTAAGGAAAAGACAAAAACCCAAAAATGTAAAGAAGAACAAAAAAAATATAAATAAAAAAAATAAAAACCCTAAAAAAGAAAAAAATATAAAAAATCTAGCCTAAATACAATCCCGCGTCGGCGGCGCCAAAAATTGATGTGATCTCAATATTGTTGTAGTAATAAGTTCGTTGAGATTTGTGAAAGCATATTTTAGACTTAATTTTAAATTAAAAATATAGCAAACTTAAATAAAAGTGATATGAAAAATATGGAGAAGACTGGGGCTATATATTCCACTATTTACCAATATCAAAGCGGTTTATATTCTCTAATTATAATCTTGCAAATCATGCATTCAAGTTGATTCTTAATATTGCAAAAGTTGATTTTCTTAGAAATAACAATTGTAGATCGAAAGTATGGGACATCAAAACCCTAGGCTAGCATGCTCCATCAATTGAAATGACAATTGTTTAACAAAAACCATTTTATCAATTTATTTATCAAGGCAAATAATCATATAATAATTGCATAAATCAAATAATATATAGATTACCACTTTTCATTGGTGAAATAACTTCTTCCTTCGCCCCAGAGGATGGGTTTAGCTCATCATTGTGTAAACTTGCTCAAAATATTGATTCATGCTCAAAAATTGTTTACAAAGATGAAATGGAAAGAAAATGATGAAAATCGGGTGTTTGCAACACTTATAATTGTTGCAGAACACTGTTACAAAGAACGAGAACAGATAAGCGTCTCTGACACTGTAGTAATACGACCCTCAGACCTCTGTCGTTGTCACTGTAGTAAAACGACTGTCCCTTTGTGTCTTATGTTCTTCGTGTTCTTCGCAGCAGAAGCAGAAAAATATTCTCTGCAACTTGATCAAACCTCTCTGTTGTTGCTCTAAACTGACCCAAACTCTCCGTGTCCGCATTCTACTGACCCTCAACGAATTATATAGCTTCACTGCCCCCCAAATCTCCCATCATAACTACATATAATCTTCCATTACTCGGCATTGAAGAAAAATATTCTCGGGAATATTTTCTTCTCAGATTTAACTCCACACGCTTTTTTCTCGTGACATAGGACTCCCAACACGTCGAGTCATCATCAAGAACTTGTATAACGCGGATCAGGTACATGAAAACCTCTCGATCACACACTTATAACTCGGAATTGACTAACTATAACCCGTGGCACTCTGTTTTCTTCCACGCGAGAATCCAGCCAAACTCAGTCGAACCAAATACCCGTACGATGCCTGTTAGGCTCAGTCAAGTCTTCCCACGCAATTCTAGCTATTGAGTCACGGTAAATCATCACCAAAACTCGAATCAAATTCTTCCAGGTGACTGCAACAAACTCACGCCAAAACTGAAATTTTGAAATGAAGAGGAAGGGTTCCCTTTATCCTCGTTTGGGTTCCCTTTAGCAGCTGAAATGGGGTGCCCTTAGTAATTCAGTGAGTGCCTTTAACACTTTTTCGGGGTACCTTTAGTAATTTTCACCTGGGGGTCCAAATAGCACTTTTCGAGCAACTTTTTCCACACAAGTGTATCTCACCAAAAACACCTACAAACAAACAATACACCATAATAAGTACGAAATCGATTACCAACAATACAGAAAATTGAGGACAACTTAGACCCAAAAATGTGTCTATCAATCAATATGATTAGGGAACCTTCCATCTTCTCTCACAGTGAGAAACTTAGCTATTTGGCTGACTTGATGTTCTAATTTAGCAAGAGACTGGGAATTATTCTTCAAATCCTGTCTGGTTTGTTGTTGAAAGCTAAGGTGGCTAGCTGATAACATGTCATGGTTCTTTACTAACATAGTGAGAGCTTCTTCTATGGTAGAGATCTTTTTATCAGAAGTGTTCTGAAACTGGGGTTGACCTGAAGAGTTCTTAGCATAACCAAAACCTGAAGGAGGCTGAGAATTACTAGGTTGACCTTGATTCTGGCCCTTAGACTAAGAAAAATTAGGATGGTTTCTCCAACCAGGGTTGTAGGTCTCTGAGTATGGGTCAAACTTCTGACAGTTCTCGAACCTAGCATTGTTATAGACAGCATGGGCTTGCTCTTCACTAACATGACCTTCCCAAAATGAGTTATCGGGCTCTATTCCACAACTAGAGACTTGAGAGGCTCTATTAGGTTCAACAAGGGACCTATTTTTAGACTGACCCATTTCCAAAGCTTCTAACCTTCTAGACAAAGCAGCAAACTTAGCATCTGACGCAAAACTCGTATCTACCATATTGGTGCTACTTCTATTAACCAAGAGTCTTTTAGGGGGTTCAACACAAGACTCCCACTGTTGGGATTTCTCAACAACAACTCCTAAGAAGGTAAAGGCATCCTCAACACTTTTACTAGTGAACTCACCAGCGCACATAGACTCGACCATGGCTTTGGTCGAATAGTCTAAACCATCATAAATAATCACTACGAGTTTCATCTTATCAAATCCATGGTGAGGATACTGGGATAGGAGATCATTGAATCTCTCTAAAAACCTATAAAGAGACTCTCCCTCTTGTTGCACACTAGCACTAATTTTCTGCCTAACAGCTGCAGTTTTATGCTTAGGGTAGAATTTCATATAGAAAGCAGCAATAAGTTCCTGCCATGTTTCAATGGATTCAGATGGTAGGTTGTTTAGCCAGGTCTTGGATTTATCTTTCAAGGAAAAGGGGAACATCTTAAGTTTCAAAACTTAATCAGTGAGGTCTTTTATTCTAACTGTCCCACAAATTTCCTCAAAGTCCCTAATATGAAAATAAGGGTTCTCATCATCTTTTCCTAAGAATATAAGGATCATCTGAAGAATACTAGGTTTTATCTCGAAATTAGCTGTATTGGATGGCAATTTAATGCACGAAGATCGGTTGGTCCTAGTTGGGAACATGTAATCTTTCAAAGTTGCCATCGCTGGCACAGCTGAAGTACTAGGGGTACTTTACTCACGAAGAGAAATATTCTCAAAACTGAAGTTTCCAAAAACGGGGCTCCCAAAATAAGAGTCTTCGATCTCCCCGCCTTCACAAGAAGAACTACTACGTTTGTCACTAATAAAACGACCTAGAGTGTTTCTTTTCCAAGCCCGTTCTCTTATGATCTCAGGCATACACTAGAAAAACAAAAAAGAAGAAAAATCCTAACAGGAAGGGAAGTTTTATGCAAGCACAAACAAGGATGATTCCACCACAAAAAACCTATTGATTTCTAGCAAACAAAAAACATGATGGCTCCACTTAGATTATTTCTAGACCAGCTTCTAATCCTTTGAAAGGGAATTCGTTACAATTTGAGAAAACCCCTCTGGAATCAATCCGAGTTAAAGTAAGTCGAATAGAGGCGAGGGAATCTCAGTGGAGCTTTTATACCCAAGGCTTCACCGGCATTACAAGGCGGCGCAGTCACGCATTCAACTCACAGAAACCATCATGAACTTCGAAGTATGCTTAAAAGAGCAACCAATATTTTTCGAATGACTTTCCTATTAAGCTCGTTGCCCTATCGGTCTCGTTCTAGTCAGTATTTTAAGCTTAGGTTCGCGTTTGGTATCGTTTTCCTAAGGCGGGCAAGAAGAGAACGGTGATGAAATCCGAACCCTTATCTTGTATGGCCGTCCTTTCCCTTTATTAGGAAATTAAAGCAGTCGTTTTCAGTTCCTCGACATATATTCACACGAAGGAAGACAGTAACTCGCTGACAGGGGATTCGCGAGTGTTTCGGAAAACTTACCTCCCGTTCCAGACGGGGGATGAACCGTTGTAGTCGACTCGGGCCACGACTTCTATGTCATGTACGAACCCGAGGGGCCGAGACGATATCGTAATCTTCGTCCTTCTCTGCACACAGTTTATATTTAAAGTACCCTTCCGTAGGGTTTAAAAAAAAAGTAAAAATAATGTCCAAGTCCAAAGTCCAAAGTCCAAAAATAAAGTGCAAAAGAAAAGGAAAGTTTAAAAAAATGTAAAAAATAAAAATGTCTCTCTTTTTTTTCCTCTCTTTTTTTATAAAATAAAAAAAATCTTCTTCTTTCGCTCCTTTCGCTTTGCCTTTCACTCCAAGTCTTTCAGTATTCACCAAAAGCTTTGGCAAAAATTTTCTTTCGCTCCAAATTCCAAATTCTGTAAGGAAAAGACAAAAACCCAAAAACGTAAAGAAGAACAAAATAAAAACAAATAAAAACCTAAAAAAGAAAAAAAATCTACAAACTCTAGCCTAAAAACAAGTCCGCGTCGGCGGCGCCAAAATTTGATGTGATCTGAATAATGTTGTAGTAAAAAGTTCGTTGAGGCTTGTGAAAGCAAAACATTCTAGACTTAATAAAACTTAAAAATAGAGAAAACTTAATACAAGATTGATTTCAAGATATTAAAGACAACCAAGAGACTGATTCCACTATTACACATGAATAAATTTTGGTAAATAACTCAACACTTTAATTATATTTGAAGTCCCTTATTTCTTAATTCACATATAATCAGGCATATTCTCAAATATTAATTGTATCCCTTATGCATAGACTATTTAAACAAAGTATAACCTATCAAATTGAATCACAAATGATGAAGAAAATTATGCAAACAATTAAAAACTCTACAAAAAGCAGTGATTACCAATTATTCATGCGTAAATAGTTTCCTCATTGCCTTGGTTGTGGGAGAATTAGCACATCATCATGTTGGAAACACGCTCAAAATAATTTTTCATTGTTTAAAAAGTGCTTACAAAATGATTATATAAGAAAATAGAGTTTTGCAACGGTTTATAGCTGTTACAGGGTGTATTGACTATTACAAAAATACTGTTACGGAACGGAAGAATAGATGACAGCAAAAAACTTTGGTCTATGACTGTATTATGTTCTTCACCTTATTTCTTCCCTGTTGATGAATCAACGATGGCTGCACTCTATTCTTTGCTCTGTCTTACTCCCAATCACTATGTAGCCCATATCTGAATCCCCAGCACACTATATATACAATCACAGCAGCGAGAATCTTCCCTAATAACTCCGAAAATCCCCAAAATCGTCTCATACAGGCAATAAACTCCGAATATTTTCTTCCCGGATTTTTTTCATCACGCGTCTACAGCTGCAAAACTATCCTTGTTTATCTCTAACATGATCTAACTGGTGGCTGGATCCTTCTAAGCACACGCAAACAACAGCAAAGCTTGGTAAAATCCGTGAAATACTTCTCTCGGATACGTGTTGCTTCGCTTACTTCTCTTGGATAATTCATCCCAATTTATATAAATCTAACGACTATACCAACTATGTCTAAGCGTAACAGGCCCAAACCAATCCACTTGAGTGATTGAATCACTCCAGAAATCTCCAAAACTGAATCCAGCAACAGTCGGGTTTTGTTGAGCAAAACCCGTAACTCCCTGTCTCCCTCAATCTTGATGATTCAGCCAATTATGATCAAAATAATCAACCATGCCACGCCTGTGAAGCTCTAACAAGTCTTCCCAATCAATTTTAGCCGTTGAGTCTCACTGAATCTCGCAAAATCTTCGACCCTAATTCTGGTTGTTTTACACTCAGTTTTCCCGCCAATTTTGTTCTTCCTGTTTTCGTCGAACCATGATTATCCAGCCAAATTTAACAGAGTCAAAGAACATTACCATCCCTATTAAGACCCTAGGAATACACCCAATTGATTCTAGCCCTTTTGTCTCACCGCAGCAAGCTCAAATTCGCAACCCCAATTATGCCATTGAAACCAAATATTTCCCTCCAAAACTTAATTTTTGAAATGAAGAAAATGGGTGTTGTGGACAAAATTGGGCTATGTATAGCCGTGGGTGACAGTTAGCAAAAATGGGGTCCGTATAGCAACTGTCCTCCGGGGTGCTCCGAGCAACTTTTCGAGCCGAATTTTCCAACAATATTTATTTCCAAAAAATACCTAAAAACACATAGAACACCATAATAAGTACGAAAACGAGTACTAACAATACGAAACATTAAGGAAAAATTAGACATGTAAATGCGTCTATCACGTGGTAGAGATATCCTCTTGGCACTGGCCAATTGCGATTCTTGGTATTGTTGTGGGCACTTTTGGATTCCTGGGCAGGCGGTATGGGATGGTTGCTCAGAAGGTTTAAATTGTTGTTCACGATAACTTGAAGAAACCCGTGATTTCTGAGCATCTGGTATGGGACTTTTGCTCAATAAATCCAAACCGAAGAGATTGTCCACAATAGTTGTTGTTTTGAATTTCGGGGATGAAATTCTTTAAAGGGGTGAATAATGTAACACCCCGTGTTATTAGCATGGCGCATGTTAAAAGATGTGCCATGTCCTAAGATGAAGCTTCATCCAAATCTTCCGTTGCATAGGAAAAAGGAACATTGGCCCTTGGCCAATGTGTTGACAATGTTCAGCCAACATGGCTGCACATCAGGTTGGCAGCGGACATCCAACATGGTTGGACATCGGGTTGGAAGCGGACAACCAACATGGCTGGACGCCGAGCTGTTAATGTACAGCCAACATGGATGGACACCGAGTTGGCAGCGGACAGCCAACATGGCTGGACATTAGAGTTGGCATTGACAGCGAGCAACCATCTTGGCCGGTCATTCAGAAATTCATGGCAATGGCCATGAATACTGAAGAAAGCATGTCAATATGCTCCCCTTTCCATATTTGTAGAAATTCCATTAAGACATATATATGGAGGGGTACTTGGTTGAAGGTGCATATATGGACCATGCACAAAGTAAGATATCCTTAGAGATGTACAACCATCACGTCTAGATATTGGAGTGGCCTATGGGCCAAAGACGGAAGTACAACCATCACGGCCCTTCACGGGACCTGGCTATGGAAATGTTCAGCCGTCATGGCCGGACATTAGAACTGACCCGTGATCCATAATTGAATGTACAACCATCACGGCCGTACATCGCTGTTGGCCAGGGTGGTGAGCTGCAACCATCACGGCTTGGGGAGTTGATGAATGATTTTTGCTCCCCCAATCTAAGTTGTAAAAATGTCTTGTAAACATATATAAGGAGGGATAGTTGGTTGAAGTTACATATGCGGACCATGTACCAAGTAAGCTTCATATCTTAGCCGAAAGAGTATAAATGATGCTTAGGCCTCATTTATAGATATGTAGCCTTACCAATGGAGCGTGTTAAGCATGGGCATCACTATGCCATTCCGCGAACCAAGTATTCATCACTTGGATGCATTTTGACGGAACGGCCTATACGGACTAGGTCATTACCTTTATTGCTTGGCCTCGCAAACGAGTTGGTTTAATTTCTTGTCCCTTCGGTGATGAACTACGGTCTATGCTTGATACCTTTAGAGTACAGAGGTACGTAGGCATCCGCAATGAGTTGCAGCATTGCCGGTCCATCACTTTGTCGCTCATATCATCTAATTGGGAGATGATTGCGACATCCTGGCCTCTCATATCATCTGGCTCGGTATCTCGACGCAAGAGATGATTGTGGCCACACTTGATGAGGCAAGTTGCATTATATTCATCGGATGCTCATACTTCCTATCAAGGCGTTCGACATAGGCTAAAAACCGAGTGTCATAATTTAGCTCAAGAGAAGTCCATTTTGATGGGAAACGACCCAAAGATCAAGACATGTCGATCTATATATCCACATGGTCACCAAAATTTAGCAAAATACCATTGTTTAAGGCCTCAAAAGGCCGTTTTTGCAGTATTAGGAAAGTTTTTATTTTTCTTGATAAACCGTATGCGGAATAAGGATAAGTTGGAACGGTGTGGAAGCTTAGTTTGCCGCATTTGCCTAGCTTTAAGGCCCGGATCGTAGCTTCATCATGGCGTATCAGGGAAGTTATGGCCTGCGGGGAACGCGCCAAAGGCGTAATTTTCCGGTCCGTCAAAGTTGGTATCAAAGCAAGTTCCGAGATAACTCTAGGGACTGTGCGGAGTGGACTCGTCAAAGAGTATTTTTCCTTCAAAGGAAATAAAGTTGGAGAGTAGGCCAACTTTTGCGCGAAAAGAGTTTTTAACTGCTATGCCAGTTACTTTGCGATTCAAGTTGAGCTTGTTTTAAGTACTGTGAGTTTGCCTGGCCTAAGTGGCACCCCAATTACGAGTGGATATTCGGAAGACCGTCTGGGACGGTGGGTAGACAATGGGACTGATCATCCCCACACGTAGAAAATTGGCCAACGGTGTGTGTTGTCAAGCCCTACTAGCATCCCAGTTACGAGTGGCAACCTGGATGATCGCCAGGGACGGTGGGCAATTGGAAGTTGTTCCACACAGTACTGCAAAAAGAAGTGGCCTGTTGCGTTATACTCGTGCCAAACCTTTGGCACCAACCTTGTGAACCTTAGGGATTTCTGGGTGGTAGTATGGGATGCCATCTAGGAAACCTGGTAGAGATATCCTCTTGGCACTGGCCAATTGCGATTCTTGGTATTGTTGGGGGTACTTTTGGATTCCTGGGCAGGCGGTATGGGATGGTTGCTCAAAAGGTCTAAATTGTTGTTCACGATAACTTGAAGAAACCCGTGATTTCTGAGCATCTGGTATAGGACTTTTGCTCAATAAATCCAAACCGAAGAGATTTCCACAATAGTTTTTGTTTTGCATTTCGGGGACGAAATTCTTTAAAGGGGTGAATAATGTAACACCCTGTGTTTTTAGCATCGCGCATGCTAAAAGATGCGCCATGTCCTGAGATGAAGCTTCATCCAAAGCTTCTGTTGCGTAGGAAAAAGGAACATTGGCCCTTGGCCAATGTGTTGACAATGTTCAACCAAAATGGTTGCACATCAGGTTGGCAGCAGATAACCAACATGGCTGGACATCGGGTTGGAAGAGGACAACCAACATGGATGGACCCCGAGCTGGTAATGTACATCCAACATGGTTGGACACCGAGTTGGCAGCGGACAGCCAACATGGCTGGACATCGGATTTGGCATTGTAAGTGAGCAACCATCTTGGCCGGTCATTCAGAAATTCATGGAAATGACCATGAATAGTGAAGCAAGCATGTCCATATGCGCCCCTTTCCATACTTGTATAAATTCCATTAATACATATATAGGGAGGGGTACTTGGTTGAAGGTGCATATACGGACCATGCACAAAGTAAGATAGCCTTAGAGATGTACAACCATCACTGCTGGACATTGGAGCGGCCTATTGGCCAAAGACGGAAGTACGACCATCACGGCCCTTCACGGGACCTGGCTCTGGAAATGTTCAGCCGTCATGGCCGGACATTAGAACTGACCTGTGATCCAGAATTGAATGTACAACCATCACGGCCGTACATCGCTGTTGGCCAGGGTGGTGAGGTGCATCCATCATGTCCTTGGGAGTTGATGAATGATTTTTGCTCCCTCAATCTAAGTTGTAAAAATGTCTTTTAAACATATATAGGGAGGAATAGTTGGTTGAAGGTACATATGCGGACCATGTACCAAGTAAGATTCATAGATTAGCCGGAAGAGTATAAATGATGCTTATGCCTCATTTATAGATATGTATCCTTACCAATGGAGCGTGTTAAGCATGGGCATCACTATGTCATGCCGCAGACCAAGTATTCATCACTTGGATGCATTTTGACGGAACGGCCTATACGGACTAGGCCATTACCTTTATTACTTGGCCACGACCTCACAAACGAGTTGGTTTAAGTTTTTGTCCCTTCGGTGACGAACTACGGTCTTTGCTTGATCCTTTAAAGTACGGAAGGGTACGTAGGAAGCCGCAATGAATTGCAACATTGCCGGTCCAGCACTTTGTCGCTCATATCATCTAATTGGGAGATGATTGCGACATCCTGGCCTCTCATATCATCTGGATCGTTAGCTCGACGCAAGAGATGATCGTGGCCACACTTGATGAGGCAAGTTGCATTATATTCACTGGATGCTCATACTTCATATCAAGGCATTCGACATAGGCTAAAAACCCGAGTGTCGTAATTTAGCTCAAGAGGAGTCCATTTTGATGGGAAAAGACCCAAAGATCAAGACATGTCGATCTATAGATCCACATGGTCACAAGAATTTAGCCAAATTCCATCGTTTAAGGCCTCAAAAGGCCGTTTTTGCAGTATTAGGAAAGTTTTTATTTTTCTTGATAAACCCTATGCGGAATAAGGGTAAGTTGGAACGGTGTAGAAGCTTAGTTTTCCGCATTTGCCTAGCTTTAAGGCCCGGATCGTAGCTTCATCATGGCGCATCGGGGAAGTTATGGCCTACGGGGAACGCGCCAAAGGCGTAATTTTCCGGTCCGTCACAGTTGGTATCAGAACAAGTTCCGAGATAACTCTAGGGACTGTGCGGAGTGGACTCTTCAAAGAGTATTTTTCCTTCAAAGAAAATAAAGTTGGAGAGTAGGTCAACTTTTGCGCGAAAAGAGTTTTTAACTTCTATGCCAGTTACTTTGCAATGCGAGATGAGCTTGTTTTAAGTACTGTGAGTTTGCCTGGCCTAAGTGGCACCCCACTTACGAGTGGATATCCGGAAGACCGTCTGGGACGGTGGGTAGACAATGGGACTGATCATCCCCACACGTAGAAAATTGGCCAACGGTGTGTGTTGTCAATCCCTACTAGCATCCCACTTGCGAGTGGCAACCTGGATGATCGCCAGGGACGATGGGAAATTGGAAGCTGTTCCACACAGTATTGCAAAAAGAAGTGTCATGTTGCGTTATACTCGTGCCAAACCTTTGGCACCAACCTTGTGAACCTTAGGGATTTCTGGGTGGTAGTATGGGATGCCATCTAGGAAACCTGGTAGAGATATCCTCTTGGCACTGGCCAATTGAGATTCTTGGTATTGTTAGGGGTACTTTTGGATTCCTGGGCAGGCGGTATGGGATGGTTGCTCAAAAAGTCTAAAATGTTAGGACTTTTGCTCAATAAACCATAACCGAAGAGAATGTCCACAATAGTTTTTGTTTTGCATTTCGGGGATGAAATTCTTTAAAGGGGTGAATAATGTAACACCCTGTGTTTTTATCATGGCGCATGCTAAAAGATGCGCTATGTCCTGAGATGAAGCTTCATCCAAAGCTTCCGCTGCGTAGGAAAAAGGAACATTGGCCCTCGGCCAATGTGTTAACAATGTTCAGCCAACATGGATGCACATCGGGTTGGCAGCGGACAGCCAACATGGCTGAACAGTGGGTTGGAAGAGGACAACCGACATGGCTGTACGCCGAGCCGGTAATGTACAACCAATATGGTTGGACACCGAGTTGGCAGCGGACAGCCAACATGGTTGGACATCGGAGTTGGCATTGGCAGTGAGCAGCCATCTTGGTCGGTCATTCAGAAATTCATGGAAATGGCCATGAATAGTGAAGCAAGCAAGTCAATATGCCCCCCTTTCCATACTTGTAGAAATTCCATTAAGACATATATAGGGAGGGGTACTTGGTTGAAGGTGCATATACGGACTATGCACAAAGTAAGATAGCCTTAGAGATGTACAACCATCACGGCTGGACATTGGAGTGGCCTATGGACCAAAGACGGAAGTACAGCCATCACGACCCTTCACGTGACCTGGCTCAGAAAATGTTCAGCCGTCATGGTCAGACATTAGAACTGACCTGTGAGCCAGAAATGAATGTACAAACATCACGGCCGTACCTCACTGTTATCCAGGGTGGTGAGGTGCAGCCATCACGGCCTGGGGAGTTGATGAATTATTTTTGCTCCCCCAATCTAAGTTGTAAAAATGTCTTTTTGTGGATGGGGGAAAACGATTTGCTGGTTTTTAAGGGATTGGGGAGATGACCTTACGGAGGAGACTCCTCGAAGCGAGCGAAATATTAAACCTCACACAGATGCACCGCTACAAAGGGGGTTCTTTAGATTCGAGAGATCAATCTGTAGTACTCCGGCCTAAATCAAGACAATGACCGTTCCAGAGTAAATTCGGTCACAAGAGAGGATGGGTTGATCTGTAGGAGGGAAGCTGGGAAATGTGTGGAATCAATGGTAATCAAAGATTGTGGATGTGTGAATTCTGAATATGATAAGCTCTGAATGATTGAAATTGCTCAATTGAGAGTAGTTGCTCAATTGATGAGTTGATGATCTCGTGTTGTTGATGAGACATGAGATTAATGATACTGTTGATGCTGATTCAACCATGATTCAGAGACTTATTTATATTTCTGGAATTTTAGACACCATGATCCCATGAAGTGTGACAGTTGATGGAATCAAGGAGTGGGGAAGTAGAGATCGTGTTTGAAACCAGTTGCTCAACGTGTGGAGACTTGGTCGATTTTCCACCCACTACCTCGTGAATTCCTTCAGCTGACTGCACGACTTTCTCACATTCCATCTTGTGTTTGAACAAACGTGTCGTAGACCGCCAGACCAAAACCCTAAGTGATATCCCCCAAGTGACACAATTGACGTCTCGTGGTTTGTTAGTCAATTGATGACTTTGTGGTTTGACGGGACGATGAGTCCATGTAGTTGCTGAGTGTCGAACATGATGTTCTGAAACTCATGAATTGATAATGTCATGAGACAGAGGTATAATTCTTACAATGAAGTGAGCAAGTATTGCTCATTTGATGGATCGTTGAATATTGATTGTTGAATCAATATTCCTTGGTTTGAGCAAATATTTATCATCTAAGCAAGTGTTGCTCATGTGATGAATTGTTGAATATTTGATCGTCTGAGCATGTGTTTCTCATCTGATGGATTATTGGCAGCGTACCAAAAATATTAATAAGAATACTGGTCGTTGAACCAAGCATAATTAATAAAATTAATCACCATGAGGCCGTCGTAAAATTATTAAGGTTGGAATATGGAATTATGATCCTTGGATTCAGAAACCCTAATTTGATCAATTGATGATCAATTCATGGTTCGTCAGAAGTTTAACCATGGGACGAAGGAGGGAGCGACTACATGGGACCGTGGATCAACCATGTAGTGTCCATATGCTCACGTGAGCAAATACGAAGAACTCCTGAAGAGTTGACGATTTGTTGGTGGAAGAATGATTAAATACTGGCTTAATCATTTATTCAAAAATGCTCGTCAGAGCCTTAGGTGAGAAAACCTAATTAATTATGACGAGGCGAGGGACCGACCATGGAGTCATGAAACCGGCCCTGGGTTGTCACGTGACCGCCTGACGATCATTTCATGACAATCCAAAGTGTTTGGAAGAGTTTTGGACCTAATACGAGCAATTGTGTAAATCAGGTCAAAACTGTGAAAATTGATGGGACCGGTTTCGTGAGCCAAAGAGCCAATCTTGGTCGGTCAAGATAGCGTGGTCATGTACCCAAGGCGTCCGCGTCTCAGTCCTGAGAATTTTTATATTTCCTGGCGTGCGATTGAGCATCCATTCGAGAAAATATGCCAAAATTAGGGTGTCGACGAAACTGAGGAAAACACCATGAGATGATGAAAAATAATTATAAAATAAGGAATGAGGAGGCATGGGACCTTCGTGGTCAAGGCATGGTCGGCCGGTCGTGACCACGGTCCCGTGGTGCCTTTTCCTTAATTTTATAATATTTTGGTGATTTTATGAAAAATTCATGAATTTTGAGAAATTTGATGAATTTAGGGAGTTTCCATGAATTGAAGGAGTTTTCATGAGTTCATGGAAGCAAAATATTAAAACAATAAAAACACGGACGTGTGGGACCGAGGAGGCATGGCCGGCCTGCTATGGCCCGGTCCCATGAGTTTTTCATAATTTTTTAATATTTTTAGGTATTTTTGATGATTTGAGGGAATTTTTCCTAATTTGAGAGAAATACCATAAAATCAAGGAATTTGATAAATTCAAGGAAAAATAGGATAAATAATAATAAAATAATAAAGCAAAGGGCGTGTAGGACCGGCTAGGACATGGCCGGCCGGCTAGGACATGGCCGGCCGGCTAGTGGTCCGGTCCCACAAGTTTTTATTATTTTATTTTATTTTATTATTATATGATGATTTGTGCAAAAAATACCATGAAATCAAGGAGTTTTTTTATGAAATTAGAAATAATAATAATAATAATAATAAGGGCATGAGAAAGAAACTCCGGGCGATTTACAGGCGACAGAAAGTCTGCAAATTTGTTCCGGCAATTGCTTCGAATTTCCTCCATATAATTCCGATCACTCTTCATCTTTCAAATCCCCTTGTTATTTCCTTTCGATTGATGCCATTCTTAACCACTGTTTCTCACCAACCGATGTAGTTACGACGGTTATTTTTTACAGTTGCCATGCGTAACACTCGTTCTAGATCATCTTCCTCATCACAACATGGGGTATCATCATCTGCGGCGTCGTCTTCTGTATCAGAGTCTCAATACTTTAGCCCAGCAACGAATTTTATTTCATCACATGATTTTGGTGAAGATACAGAGTCATACGGTGATCACTTTCATTGTCCTTTTAAAGGGTTTGACGATTGCAGAGACGGGGTTAATGGTAGAGGGTTCGTTCGCAGTTCGTTCACCAGACACCTTAACGACAGACATTTTCGTACAACAGAGGCTAAACAAACCTGCAAGGAGAGAATCGGCAACAACTTGAATGTTTTTACAGCCTGGGAACGATTTCTAGGGTCATTACAGATGTGGCTCTGCAGTTTATGCATGAGTATGCATGTCTGGAAAAAACCCTGTCGTCATTCAAGCCATCAGGGAATAATTTTCTCAGGGCCATTCAATGGGCAATGTGCTGATTTCCTTATCTATGATATTACCAAGCCTTTTGCGAATGCCGAAGACACAACAGACACTGTGGTTGAGAATACTCCATCCCTATCTGTAGAACTGCTCAATGAAGTCTTTCAAAGGCAATTTACCACTATCAATAGTATTCCTCCACCTTGTCGACTGAACTTCTCAAGAACTCTTAAATCATGCTTGGATGCTGTCGTATTAAGTCCCACTGACTTATCATCATGGATAAAGTTATTGCTCCTTCCTATTTGCACTCTCAACCTATACACTCCTAAGAGCACACCCGAAGAGCGGTCTGGCAATAGGAAGCTCCTGCAAGTTTCTTCTATCAATCGTGCAATACTCACCTGGAGAGAACATAGTGGATGTGTTACTCTCATCACCAAACTGTCGGAGGTACCAAAGCGTAAACCAGTGAGCAAACCAAGAAGCAAGAAGACTCAAGAGAGTGCCAACTTGCAGGCTTGCAGAAAGAAGTTGAATTTTGGGAACTATACATCGGCTATTCGAGTTCTCTCGTCAAATGGTATTGCACCATGCACTACAGATACACTCACAGAACTGCAGGAAAAACACCCACATGCTCACCCTCCTACTATACCCGCTGAAGTAATCACTGCTGATCCCATTGTTGTAGACACGGGTTCAGTTCTTGGTGCTATAAAAAACTTCCCCAAAGGAACATCCTGTGGCAGGGATGGTCTCAGGGCACAGCATCTACTTGATGCCATGTGTGGAGCAGCAAGCGCAGTTGCAGATGAGATTGTAACATCAATCACAAAGGTGGTAAATATCTTACTCGCTGGAAAATGCCCTGCCATTCTAGGTGAATACATTGCCAGTCCTCCCCTTACGCCGTTGCAGAAACCTGGTGGTGGTCTCAGACCCATCGCTGTGGGTACCATATGGCGCAGGCTAGTTTCCAAAGTTGCAGCTGTGAAAATTGGAAAGTAAATGTCTACCTATTTGGGAGACTACCAGTTTGGTGTGGGAGTGCCATGTGGTGGGGAAAGTATCCTCCATTCCGTCAACAGACTCATGGAGTTAAAAGGTACAATGAACAATAATTCCATGTTACTCATCGACTTCTTGAATGCATTTAACATGGTAGATCGTACAACACTAATCCAAGAGGTCAGATCCCATTGTCCTGCAATTGCTCAGTGGGTCGAATTTTGTTATGCTAAACCGGCTCGGCTATACTATAATGAGTTCATCCTATCCTCGGATAAGGGAGTGCAACAAGGTGACCCCCTTGGTCCGTTGCTCTTCGCGCTTACTCTTCATCCTGTTGTATTGAGCATCGCCTCCAAGTGAAAGTTAGACTTAAATGCGTGGTACCTCGACGACGGAACCATTATTGGTGATACGTTGGAAGTATCCAAGGCCTTGGCTATAATTCAATCTGAAGGTGTACGCAGGGGTCTTCACCTCAACATCACCAAAACCGAGTTATTTTGGCCTACACCAGACCCAGGAGTTTAATTCCAGGCGTTTTTCCGGACAACATTGGTCGACCCTCAATCGGTGTCAAACTCTTAGGTGGTCCAGTCAGCCTAGATTTACAATTTTGCAAGGAAATGGTGATGCAGAGAGTTACTAAAACCATCAACCTCATGTCAGTCGTCAAGAATCTCAAGGATCCGCAAAGCGAACTATTATTATTGCGTAATTGTACTGGGGTCTCAAGATTATACTTTAGTATGCGCACAACAAACCCCTTAACATTGCAGCAAGCTATGACTCATTTTGACGATCACCTCTTTAAATATTTGCGACAACTTATTACTGCAGATGGGGCAGGTTTTGGTCCATTGCAATACCGCATTGCTACCCTTCCAATCAAAGACGGAGGTCTTGGCGTGTATACGATGCAGGACACCAGCAATTACTGCTACTTGGCTTCACAGTTTCAAACTCGGGCTATAGAAGATGTCATACTGAAGGACACCTCTACTACCAGCTCAAGCCCAACATACCAGCAAGCCTTAGCCTCCTACAACCAAGTTTGTGGTCTTACCTCTTCCTCACATAGCTTTGACGATACAGCCCCTCATTCTATGCACTCTCTGGCTGTTTTATACTTCGAAGCAGTGAAGAAACGGATACCCACAACCTTTCATTTGAGTGTACGTGACAGTGTGTTATGGCAGTGTAACAAGCTTAAGCACGCCCAAGATTATTTACTTGCCATACCCATTGCTGGTTTGAATCAAACCCTTGGACCCCGTCAGTTCAGAAGTGTTCTCAGCTACCTCCTTGGCATCCCGCTGTTTCTCGAAGGCAGTCATTGTTCAAGTTGTAATAAGGAGATGGACATATTTGGAGACCATGCCCTACATTGTGCTAGCGACGTCGGACTCAAATTCCGGCACGATCTGGTACGTGACGTTTTTATGGATATATGTATCAAAGCCGGTGTCGCATCACGTAAATAAGCCTCCTTAGGTTTTCTTTCTGATGAGAATGCTGCTTTGAGGTCGGCCGACCTATTGGTACACAACTGGGAAAACGGCAGAGATACATGCTTTGATGTCACAGGCGTTTCTCCCTTCACTGGGGATACTCGTTCTTTCACTCCGGGTCAAGCTCTCTCTAGGGCGATTATCCGTAAACACAACAAATATTTAGAGAAGTGTGAGTCTCATGGTTATGGCTTTCATATTCTTGCTTTCACTATATTAGGTGAACTAAGTGAGGACACAGTGGCTTTTGTAAAGAGGTTAAAGAACTGTCTCTCTCACAATGACGCAAATTGTGGCACTGGAAGTTTTCTTTTTCATGGTTTAGGTATTGTTATTCAAAATGGTGTTGGTGCCCAGCTTGTAGCTAGGTTACCAACACTTTTCTTGTAATGTTACTCTTTTCCCTATTTTCAATAAAAGCCCTCAGAGGTACGTTTTCATAATAATAATAATAATAATAAAATAATAAGGAACCGTGGGGTGTGGGGCCGGCTGTGACCAAGGCATGGTCGGTTGGCCAATGGTCACGCCCCACACTCCTTTCCTTAATTTTATATTATTTTATATGGATTTATGGAAGTACCATGAAACCGAGGAGCTTCCTCGAGACGAAGGAGATTTGATCAGATGAGAGAATTTTCATCAAATCATGGAAAATAATAAAAATGTATTAAAAATATAAAACTAGCGTGGAACTGACAGCGGCACGGTCGGTAGGTCGTGTGTCCGTGTTCCCAGCACCTTGGTCAATATTTTTAATTATTTATTATTTTCTTCCCTATTTTGCATAGGTTCATCGTTTATTTGTTTTTTTAAATACTCGTTCGTGCGGTGACTGTTAGTGTACCGTCGTTGAATACACTTTCACCATTTGAATCGGGGATTACTTAGAAGTATCTCAGACGCCCGGTTGTTGATATTTATTACTAATTGTGGAATCCAGTGGAGAATAATTCACAAAACTGAGTAATAATATGTTTATTATTAATTCATAGGATCAGCTGAGGATTCAACTACGAATTCAGAATAATAAAGTGAGCATTACCATTCCATGGGATCGTAGATTCGACCATCGAATCGGAGTAATTAAGATTTATCTATTACCATTTATGAGACCAGTTGTGGATTCGATCATGAAATCGGAATAATGAGATAATATAGTTATTGTTATTCCATGAGATCAAGCCGTGGATTCGATCATAGAATCAGAACAATTTTTTATTGCCATTCTGTGGGACCAGTCGCAGATTCGACCATGGAATATGAGCAATTGTTATTGTCATTCCATGGGACCAGTCGTGGATTCGACCATGGAATAAGAGCAATTGTAATTAGGAATAATTAACTTTGTGGCTCTATACTAGCAGAGCAAGCTGTCTAGGAGCATTATTTATCCCGATATGAGCTTGTCGGTAAGTCATATCCTTTATATAGTCAGGGTAAACTCGTTGTTTGTTCCTGAAGACGTTATTGCTCTATACTAGCAGAGCAAGTTGTCTAGGAGCCGTCCATCTTGTGATATTATATATAATTAATCACTGAAAGTATTCAGTATTCATGAGATATGTCGTTTTCCAATCGTGAGACTACATATCTACATGTACTCTGAGAGAAAGTACTCTCCGTTGAGAATTCGATGAGAGACCCATGTCTCGATATTCACGTCTGATTGTTGGATCAGAGCTTCGTATAATTATGAGTTTATGATTTTAGCCCTTGTCGAAAATCCACCATCTACATTAAGTCCCTTGCTTATTGAGGAAAGTTGTGTTCCTCAGTCAGCATTAAATGGTGATTTTCTTGCCATAAATAATAATACCAGTAATTGAACTTAGTCGTAAGTTGAGTCGTTACCGGATTTAGAGAGCATTAGCAAACCACGACTTGATGAAGGATTCAATGTCATGATTGGAGCATCGTTTGATGAGCATAAATTAGTGTTGATCCGCTGGTTTTGACGACGAGTCCATGGTCGGTTTGGATTCGCGGGTCGGGCCCAATAAGGAAATCCTTAGAAAATTAGGTTTTGGCAATAAAAAATTGTATAAAAGGAATTAATCCCCCCCTTTTTTTATTTCACACCCAGAGATCCATCACGCCTTCATCTTCATCACGTCCGAGCATCATGAGTTTTTTGCCGGAGCTCCGATCGTCGCCACCGTCCGGCCGGCGCCGACTAGGTGAGCAATTTTTTTTTTTGATGTTTGCTGTTGTTTACATGAATTTCATGAAGTTATCATGTTGAAATCATATACATGTGTATACAATTGGTGTGAGTTTTGTGAAAAAACCCTCGTTTTTGAAAACGTTCGTTCGTTCGATCGTTAGTTTTGAAAACTAACTATAATTCCTGATTTTTGAGAGAGATTTTTTTTTAAATATGAACCTAGGTCCAGTGATAAAACTTATTGTATGAGATTTCATGTATACCAACGTTTCATCATAAAAGAAGTGAATTTTCATGAAATCATAATCCTTCGTTTTAAAGACAAATAATGACGACACGAAAGAAAATATGTATGATGAACTTGTGTCCAGTGATAAAAATTTTCTTATGAGCTTTCATGTAAATACAAAACTTTATCATATGTATGAGATGTGAGCTTTCACAATATTTTTGAAATAAACCTTCGTTTTAAAGACAAATAACGACGATACGAAGGAAAAATAATTTTGTTTTATATATATATATATATATATATATATATATATATATATATATATATATGCAGCCGTGACATATATTGTGTAAAATATGATGGTATATTTTATTTGCATGAATTTTATTTCATTATATAAAATTCTTGAGAATTTTATATGCAAGTTGGATTAATTGCTGCTTTTTTCGAAAAATCAAAACGTGGGTTTTGAGGATTCTTCGAAGATAGACAATATATTTATGATAGAATATGTTATTGTTGTAAACTTCATAGGTCAGTTGTGTGAATGTTCACATTATGAAAATTGTGTCCGTGATTTTATGAAAAATCAGTTTCGAAATTAATAAAGTTTCGTTCGTTTTTGCAGTTTTCGAAGAGACGAACGATTTTGAGGTGATAACTCTACCGTTACTATCACTATTGTTAGTGGAAGTACAAAAGGTAAGAGTTAAGAGTTACCATTTTTGCCGTATTTCCTTGATTCGTGTCTGGACAGCATACTGAAGTAGAATGTAATGTGGACTTTGCAGTTGTTTTAGCAAAAATGACCAATTCCCCAGCCAACGATACTTCAAGGGACGAATCGCATACTGATGATGACATATCCAGGGATGATGCATGCATGGACGATACCTCCATTGGTGAATAAGATGAGGATGCCAATGGCGTGAAGAACATTCCGAATATAGACGACGCATTCTTTGAGGAGGATCCGAAAGGAGCTGAAGCATATCTCAAGTCCCCAGTATATCGTCTTCTGATCAAACCTAAAACTGTGACTCAGAAGAAATTGGTGACCTCGAAGATGGTAATACAGCTTTGTCTCGAACGAGGGATTTTACTTGCATCAACCATAGAGTTTAAGCTTTCTCGACGCCCTTTGGAAAAAATTTCTGGATGGGCGAGGCATATGTTGGGTTTCCCTCATGTCAGGGCTATGCTCAACCAGGCGCAAGTGAAGAGAGCTATTCAAGCTTCTGGAGACTTGTCTATTAATCATGATGTGAAAAGTATCGTGGATTTGATGGCTCGTTGGTGTGTTCCCACTCACACCTTCATATGTAGATGGGGAGAATTTACTGTTACCTTAGAAGATGTGGTTGCTTTGATGCATCTCCCGATTACAGGTAATTTCTCTGGAGGTCTTTTGGATGAGGAAAAAGTGGTTTTTGACACTCTGACAGCTGCGATGGAAGAAGTGAACAAGGCGTCTAGTAGTAAAGGTTCTTATGCCCATTGGTTGACACGTTGGTGGCCAAGAGATGAAGTTTCTGATAGTCCCATCACCAGTATGTTACCTATTTCCGCTTTCTTATGCTTATGGTTATCCAGAGACATATTCGAAGACAGTGGACATTTGTTGAAGCCTTTCGTAATCCCCTTTTCTATTAAGATGGCTCAAGGTGAGCAACTCCCAATAGGTAGCTTATTCCTGGATTCCTTGTATTCTAACTTAGACTCCTTGGTGTTAGATTCCAGCGTGTCGAATGGCTTCATGGAGATTGAGTGTTATGTCAACACGATGTTTCTTCAAGCTTTGATGTGGGAACACTTCAAGAATTATGCGCCTATCCCACGTAATATCCTGCAAGGACCAAATACTGATGCCCGTCACATCTTCGCCGAGAAAGATAACGCCCGAATCATGCGTTGGTATACAAAGAGCCTCGGTCTAAAGCACGCCTCATTGATGTGTTGGATGAAGAATCGGAGTTCGACTTTCGTCCGTGGGTGTCGGTTCCTGATTATGTTTCTCAACCAACGACTTTCAATACTGGAGAGAGCACGACTCTGAAATCTGGTGCTAACCCGAATGATGGTGATAGATCCTTCATGTTGAGTTGTACTCCTGGTCACTTGTTATCCGTTATGCTAGGAGAGTGGGCCGTAGAAGAATACAACATTGATAGGGCGGCTCGACAAATGGGTATGGATCAATGTGTTCCAACTACCCGGAGAAGGAAACCATCAGTTGATCAGTTTGCGTCTCATTTAGATCACACTCACGTGGAAGGGAGTAGTTACTGATTTCCTGGTTTTGATAGATCTGCATATGTAACCCCAGGTTACATAGAATTCTGGCATCAACAATTTGAGAGGTTGCATGAATTCGTGACAGTTAGTCAGCCTCCAGCGAAGATTCCTCCGTCTGCTGAGATGATCTCTGGTCGACCAAGACTGAAGTACCTTTCTGGTGATAAACGAAAATTATCTCTAGGATGTTCTCAAGTAAGATTCTCCACATGTCTTTTATGAAACCATGGTAACTGTATTCTGATCATGTTATTGAATTCTTTACAGGACGGTCGTAGCGTAAGACCTCAAATCCATGCAAATTTTTCAGATATTGGAGAAGTTGTTCACGCGGAGAAGGAAGGAACAAAAGTTATAAGTTGTTACCCAATACTGTGAAGTCCCCAGTTCGTTCTTTGGTGAGTTCCCAATATTTCTCACCGTGACTTTCATTGCTATTAACATTAGAATCATGAAGCCAATGTTGTTAATTTTGTTGCAGAATTTTACTCCATCAAGTCTTGAAGGTCTTCAATTTTCTGCTACTGAACAAGCAATCGCTGATTTGAGTGACGAAGAAACTGTAAGTATTTCTTCACATGTTCAAATGTGCTGCTTCATAGATGAAAATATGGATTGTAAAGGACGTGTACAGGAGTATTTCGTCATGGAGATGGAGAATTCTGTAACTCAATCATCCTCTTGGAATGGGAATGGAGGTAATTCCCAAGATTCAGAGCCGGATGGAAGTGATGTTCCTCTTGTCGTTGATGTGGACAATTCCAACCCCTTGGACACTTTGGAGACTCCTCAAGTAAGTATATATCCTGTATATTCTTCATAGAAGTATAAAAGTGCTGACTTGTGAATGAATGAATGAGAACCCATGTGAATATATGAAAACTTAGTCGAATTTCGTCGTCAGAAAATTCAGAACCCAGCTTTTTAGTAGAAACGCTGTAGAATCTTCGTCCGGAGTCGGATTTTGATGATATGCATGTGAAAATTCAAGCCCGAAAAATTTCCAAGCTTTGGAAAAGAAGATTTTCATTTTTGAGCACGTTCAGAGCCTGAAAAAGGCGAAATAGTAAACTTCCATGAGACTTCCAGAACTTTTTCAGATTGCGCATCACTTGATATTTTGGGCATATCTACTCGCTCGTTCATCGGATTGTCATGAAATTTTGACATGTCATAGAGGACATCCATACGAAGAGAATGGCATATGACCCATACTAAGATTCCTTGTAGATTTCTCCAAGTTCGTCTCTTAGTACAGGGAAGAGTTCAGTTTCTTCAGACGGACTCATTGTAAAATGTGTTTTCATGACTTTCATGTTATTTGCTCGTGCCTTGAATGTAGTATGATGAACTTTGATGATATTTCCTTGCGGGTATACTGTGTTTCATAATCTTCTTTGGCTTCGTGACTCTAACCTCATCTAATCTTCGTATTAGGTGCTAAATACCGAAATTGAGGATACTGGAGCCAATGATGATAAATCTAACCCTTCCGAAGTTATTGATGAAGAGACAGCCAACCCTGCACTTCGAGGCCATGAGAAGGTCGCTGCTGATGTTATGGAAAACCAGATGGTTGTTGCCTCAGTGATAGAAGAAACCGAGATATCAGTGGAGAATACCGAAGGAACTGTTGCTTTGGTCGTGGAAGCCGCTCCAGTGACTGACAACCGTATAATAGTGTATCAATATCCAACTGCAGGGGTTTCTTTCGATCCTCCTTTTAACACTTCACTCCCGTATCATGAACTGGTCGGTGGATTCAGCGTTCCCATTGGATATGCACGCTTGTACGAGACGCTATGGAAGAAGTTTGGCCACATGATCGTTGACAGGAACCCTGGGCGTGCTTATGCTTTAACCATGCAAGTAGGCGTTATCTTGCGTGTCGTGAGTGATATGCATACGAGACCCAGGAATACCGTGACTCCAGATATACTCTTTGATTGGGAGTTTAACTTGGAGAATTCAGAAAGACTTGGCCTCAACGTGAAATGGCGTCGTAAGAAAATAAACTTTATCAAGGATTAATGTGAGAAGAACATACCCTTTCCCAATGATGCTGTGAAGGATAAGGAGGACAAGATTGCCAAGCTGACCGAGAAGTTGAACAAGGAGAGGGCGGCTTTGCAAATCTTGAAAGATGCTGATGAGCGAAAGCCTTTTCTTGCTAATCTCTTGAACTTCTGAGAGATGTGAGGTTTATACTTGGGTTTTGATATTTAGATGGTTTTGGATTGACTGATGGTTAAGGATTTTCTTGTAGATTTGATAGAGATTTTCTTTTACGAAATATGAGCTGAATTTTGATAAATTGCTGAATTCAAATACTGATTGCGAGTATTGCAAATGTTTTGGAGGAATTGAAATACAAATGAAAGAAAATCCTAAATGTTAAATCCAAACGCCATGAATGCTTCGAACGCCCAATACCTTAAATGTCCAATAATTTCAGATAAACGCCTTGAGCCAATTTTCATGAATTACTGGTAGGGTTCTGCCATCTGTGTTGATCAATTTGTAGTATCCTCCGGCCACGGACTTAGCGACCATGAATGGTCCTTCCCGATTGGAGTTCTTTGTATAATGAAGACCGCGCTGAACTGCTTTGAGAACCAGGTCCCCTTCATGAAACTTGTTAGGCTTGGTCGATCGTACCTTGAATATCTTCTGTTGATTCGGAATTCCCTGTTTGACGGAATTCCACGATTGTGGCACATATGGACACTCGCCGGAAGAGAGTATCCAGCATAGTGTTGATCATGCTTAGCCAAGTCTTCATCAATAAAGCTCTCTATGGAGTGACCGATTTGAAGAAGTTTTGAACCCAACCATTGAGTGTAATATTGTTGAGGTGAAGTTACCCACTCATAGCTTTTGATGATTGCTAAATTGTTCATGGGGAAAAGTCCCTGGACCATAGTAGCGTATTTGAACATCGGTAATATTGGAGCATGAGGAGGAATAAGACTTTCCTGAGCTCGAAACCTTCTGACAAAGGTGTGCGGATTTTCTCCAAGTTCCTGCGTAAGTCCCATCAGAGTTTTTACTTCTTCCAGATGCTCAAACGGTGGTGCGTCCTCTGCTTCGTCTTCCGACTCAGAATCCTTGTCGATGACAGGATGTGTTGAAGGCATCGTTATCATTCCGGCATGAATCCAAGTTCTTCCAAGGACCATGTCGTATCCAGGGTCTTCCCGTATTATGAAAAACTTAGCCTCAGTGCAGATCAATCTTTCCGTAACTTTGAAAAGTGATGAAGTCGTATGCGTCTCTGGAGATTCCTTCGTGGTCTTTAATTTCTATGGGAGCGTGGGTGGCTTCCTGTCGAGTAATACCGGCACCTCTGAGAGTTTTCAAAGGTATGATGTTGACAGCGGTACCAACATCGACGAACGCCCTTTTGAACTCATTTCCTTTAATGTACACTGTGGTGAGCAGTCCCCAGTCATACATTTCTTTGTCGGTGGCTGAAGATTCGGTGGTGGTTTCTTGGATCAGCAGACGTTTTCCGGACACGATGTGGTTCAGTGCAGCAAACATGTCTTTCCTTTGAGCTTTCGAAAGATACAACAACTCGCAGACATGTTCGATCAGAGATTGGACCGCTTCCTTGACAGGAGGTTCAGAGATGGTAAAAGTTCTAACTGGGAGGGGATTTTTGTGCACTCCCTCAGTCCCCAGGTTGAGCTCTCCTGATTCGACCTTTTCTTTGAATATGCGCTTCAAGATTTTGCAATGACTTGTGGGATGGATGACGTATCTATGGAAGCGGCAATACCGAGGATTTTCCATGGCATCTTCAGTTGGCTCCTTATTGACATAAGGCAATTTGATTGAACCATATTGGATCCAGGCATCGAGTTGTTAATTAACTTCTTCCATTGAACAGGGAAAATCAGGTGCTTCTGGATCTTCCGTATGCTGGGGAGGGATTTGAGAATTCTCCTTATTGTGTGCCTTTGAATGGGTGGAGGAAGTCTGCTTGTGCTGTGGTTCTGCTTTTCTCTTACTCCCTTCTGCGACAGCATTTGTTGAAGGTTGGAGGTTGTACTGCTTGTTGATCAAACGCATGCTTCCTCGAGTGTCTTTTGAATCCTCAGTCTTTGTAGACTTTGTTCTTTCCAAAAGAGCGGGTGCAGTGGTTGCCGACCTCTTTCGCAGCTTCGTGAAGCTCTGAGAAAGTCTGAATCGAAGGTTTTCCAGCAAGACCCTGTAGACCGGGAGCATGCCATTGATGCACAAGTCCACCAGGTGTTGCTCTGTGACGTTTGGGTCATGACAATCCAGGGCTTGGACTCTGAATCTTTTCACATAATCATTGGGATTTTCACTGCCCCTCTGAAACATCCTTCCAAGGTCGGAGAGAGTGACTTGTTCTGACACGAAGAAGTATTTCCTGTAGAATACGTTAACCATTTCTCCCCAATTGTTGATAGTCCCTGGTACGATGTTGTTATACCAGGTGTATGCTTTGCCTTTCAGAGATTTTGAGAATTCCTTGAGACGAACGACATGATTATGTTCATGTTCTCCCAGGGCTTCGAGAAAACGAGAGACATGTTCCCGAGCATTGCCAGTTCCATCATATAAGGTGAAGGTTGGAGAAACGTAACCTTTGGGGAGTGGAATCCTCTGCGTAGCGGAAGGATAAGGAGGTTGATGACGATGGACATGCGATGTTTTGTCTTTTCCACGGTTCTCCAGTAGGTGCTCCAGATCCTCGCGAGTGATGAAATTCGATGATCCCTTCGCTGATGAGTTTTCTGCAGCAGTTTTGTGGACTTCGTCGTCTTCTACTGTATGGATTGGAATTACTTCAAGATCGTCGTCTGAGGATTTCTCCTTCTCCTTTCCCTTCTCTTGAGTCTTCTCTGACATCTTTTCAGTAAGAGTTTTGAGATAATTACACAGCTCGTTTTGTGTAGCAGCCATGTCAGTATGATTCATTGCAAGAGTCTTTTGCGCTTTGATAAGATCAGCAATGGTAGGTGGTGGATCTCCTCAGACTTCTTCAGGGTGTCGTACGGACAGTGGATGACCTTCGGCGTGAGGATGAGTAATGTCACCACCATCATTGTTGGAGGTCGGAATTGTCTTCGGGATATTCTGATTGTTGTTGTTGCTAGTGCTAGCACGGTTTGTGTTAGGATTCGTAACTGAACCCGACCTAAGATCAACCATCTTGTGAAATTGTGAGATTGCAACCGAGAGAATGATCTCCCATTGTGGTCGCCAATCTGTGGATGGGGAAAACCGATTTGCTGGTTTTTAAGGGATTGAGGAGATGACCGTACGGAGGAGACTCCTCGAACCGAGCAAAATGTTAAACCTCACACAGATGAACCGATACAAAGGGGGTGATTTAGATTCGAGATATCAATTTGTAGTACTCTAGTCTAAATCAAGACAATGACCGTTCCAGAGTAAATTCGGTCACAAGAGAGGATGAGTTGATCTGTAGGAGGGAAGCTGGAAAATGTGTGGAATCAATGGTAATCAAAGATTGTGGGTGTGTGAATTCTGAATATGATAAGCTCTGAATGATTGAAATTTCTCAATTGAGAGTAGTTGCTCAATTGATGAGTTGATGATCTCGTGTTGTCGATGAGATGTGATATTGATGATACTGTTGATGCTGATTCAATCATGATTCAGAGACTTATTTATATTGCTGGAATTTTAGACACCATGATCCCATGAAGTGTGACAGTTGATGGAATCAAGGAGTGGGGAAGTGGAGATCGTGTTTGAAACCAGTTGCTCAACGTGTGGAGACTTGGTCTATTTTCCACCCACTACCTCGTGAATTCCTTCAACTGACTGCACGACTTGCTCACATTCCATCGTGTGTTTGAACACACGTGTCGTAGACCGCCAGACCAAAACCCTAAGTGATATCCCCCAAGTGACACGATTGATATCTCGTGGTTTGTTAGTCAATTGATGACTTCGTGGTTTGATGGGACGATGAGTCCATGTAGTTTTTGAGTGTCGAACATGATGTTCTGAAACTCATGAATTGAACATGTCATGAGACAGAGGTATAATTCTTACGATGAAGTGAGCAAGTATTGCTCATTTGATGGATCGTTGAATATTGATTGTTGAATCAATATTCCTTGGTTTGAGCAAATATTTATCATCTGAGCAAGTGTTGCTCATGTGATGAATTATTGAATATTTGATCGTCTGAGCATGTGTTGCTTATCTGATGGATTACTGGCAGCGTACTAAAAATATTAATTAGAATACTGGTCGTTGAACCGAGCATAATTAATAAAATTAATGACCATGAGGCCGTCGTAAAATTATTAAGGTTGGAATCTGGAATGATGATCCTTGGATTCAGAAACCCTAATTTGATCAATTGATGATCAATTCATGGTTCGTCAGAAGTTTAACCATGGGACGAAGGAGGGAACGACTACATGGGATCGTGGATCAACCATGTAGTGTCCATTTTCTTACGTGAGAAAATACGAAGAACTCCTGAAGAGTTGACGATTTGTTGGTGGAAGAATGATTAAATGCTGGCTTAATCATTTATTCAAAAATGCTCGTCTAAGCCTTAGGTGAGAAAACCTAATTAATTATGACGAGGCGAGGGACCGACCATGGAGTCGTGAAACCGGCCCTGGGTTGTCACGTGACCGCCTGACGATCACTTCATGACAATCCAAAGTGTTTGGAAGAGTTTTTGACCTAATACGAGCAATTGTGCAAATTAGGTCAAAACTGTGAAAATTGATGGGACCGGCTTCCGTGAGCCAAAGATCCAATCTTGGTCGGTCAAGATAGCGTGCTCATGTCCCAAGGCGTCCGCGTCTCAGTCCTGAGAATTTTGATATTTTCTGGCGTGCGATTGAGCATCCATTCGAGAAAATATGCCAAAATTAGGGTTTCGACGAAACTGAGGAAAACACCATGAGATGATGAAAAATAATTATAAAATAAGGAATGAGGAGGCGTGGGACCGCCGTGGTCAAGGCATGGTCGGCCGGTCGTGACCACGGTCTCGTGGTGCCTTTTCCTTAATTTTATAATATTTTGATGATTTTATGAAAAATTCATGAATTTTGAGAAATTTGATGAATTTAGGGAGTTTCCATGAATTGAAGGAGTTTTCATGAGTTCATGGAAGCAAAATATTAAAATAATAAAAACACGGGCATGTGGGACCATAGAGGCATGGCCGGCCGGCTATGGCCCGGTCCCACGAGTTTTTCATAATTTTTTAATATTTTTAGGTATTTTTGATGATTTGAGGGAATTTTTCCTAATTTGAGAGAAATACCATAAAATCAAGGAATTTGATGAATTCAAGGAAAAATAGGATAAATAATAATAAAATAATAAAGCAAAGGGCGTGTGGGACCGGTTAGGGCATGGCCGGCCGGCTAGTGGCCCGGTCCCACAAGTTTTCATAATTTTATTTTATTTTATTATTATATGATGATTTGTGCAAAAAATACCATGAAATCAAGGAGTTTTTTCATGAAATAAGAAATAATAATAGTAATAATAATAATAATAAAATAATAAGGAACCTTGGGGTTTGGGGCCGGCTGGGACCAAGGCATGGCCGGTTGGCCAATGGTCACATCCCACACTCCTTTCCTTAATTTTATATTATTTTTTATGGATTTATGGAAGTACCATGAAACCGAGGAGCTTCCTCGAGACGAAGGAGATTTGATCAGATGAGAGAATTTTCATCAAATCATGGAAAATAATAAAAATGTATTAAAAATATAAAACTGGCGTGGAAATGACCACGGCATGGTCGGTAGGTCGTGTGTTCGTGTTCCCAGCACCTTGGTCAATATTTTTAATTATTTATTATTTTCTTCCCTTTTTTGCCCAGGTTCATCGTTTCGTTGTATTTTGAAATACTTGTTCGTGCGTGACTGTTAGTGTACCGTCGTTGAATATACTTTCACCAATTGAATCGGGGCTTACTTAGAGGTAGCTCAGACGCCCGGTTGTTGATTATTTATTACTAATTGTGGAATACAGTGGAGAATAATTCACAAAACTGAGTAATAATATGTTTATTATTAATTCATAGGATCAGCTGAGGATTCAACTACGAATTCAGAATAATAAAGTGAGCATTACCATTCCATGGGATCATAGATTCGACCATCGAATCGGAGTAATTAAGATTTATCTATTACCATTTATGAGACCAGTTGTGGATTCGATCATGAAATCAGAGTAATGAGATAATATAGTTATTGTTATTCCATGAGATCAAGTCGTCGATTCGATCATAGAATCAGAACAATTGTTTATTGCCATTCCGTGGGACCAGTCGCAGATTCGACCATGGAATAGGAGCAATTGTTATTGCCATTCCATGGGACCAGTCGTGGATTCGACCATGGAATAAGAGCAATTGTAATTAGGAATAATTAACTTTGTGGCTCTATACTAGCAGAGTAAGCTGTCTAGGAGCATTAATTATCCTGATATGAGCTTGTCGGTAAGTCATATCCTTTATATGGTCAGGGTAAACTCGTTGTTTGTTCCTGAAGACGTTATCGCTCTATACTAGCAGAGTAAGCTGTCTAGGAGCCGTCCATCTCGTGATACTATATAGAATTAATCACTGAAAGTATTCAGTATTCATGAGATATGCCGTTGTCCAGTCATGAGACTACATATTGATGAGAAGCCAAAGCTTACAATGAAAATAAATTGAAATTTATAACTTGAAAAAGGATAAATAATCAACCAATTTAGTTTCTTCTACCCTTTGAATAAAGGAAGAACCTAATAATGGAGATTCTTCTCAAATAACTTACAATTTCTACCCAATTAAATTGGAAACTATAAGATTATGAGAGGCATCTAGTTGATACTCTAGAATTAGATGATCTAATTCCCCCTAGAGATAACAATTAAGTTTGAAAGAAGAGAACCTCTCATTCTTCACACAATCTTCTAAAACTCCCAAAACCTCCAACTTTAGCCTTATCTCTTCTATTTTATACTAGCACCAAGGGCATACTTGGCATATTCAAAGTAACTCTAGGATGGACTATAAATGGTGCTTCAATATCGATATGGGACATCCACAATACATCATCCTCCCCTTCTTTAAACAAATTCGTCCTCGAATTCTTCAAAGCGTATTCTCCACTTGTGCTTGAACTTCTTCCTTGCTTGAAGACAATTCTACCTCTCCACCTTCCATTGTAGTTACTCACCAAATGTAGCACTATGTGGCCATCGTTGAGAGCATCCCCAACTAGTAAAGACACACCAAGTATATCTTCATTTGTAAATACATCATCCTCCCATTGTTTGCACAAATTCGTCCACGAATTCTCCATTAGTGATTGAATTTCTTCCTTGCTTGAAGACAATTCTACCTCTACAATTTCCATTATAGTTACTCACCAAATGTAGCACTTTGTGGTCATAGTAGAGAGCATCCCCAGGTAGTAATGACACACCAAGTATTTCTTCGTTTGTAAATACATCCTCCTCCCCTTGTTTGAACAAATTCGTCCAAGAATTCTTCAAAGCAAATTCTCCATTAGTGCTTGAACTTATTCCTTGTTTGAAGGCAATTCTACCTCTACACCTTCCATTGTAATTACTCACCAAATTTAGCACTTTGTGGTCATAGTCGAGAGCATCCCCAAGTATTAATAACACACCAAGGATTCCTTCGAACCTTACACGATGACCAAAATCATGAAACTTGTCTTCAATGAAAGCCCAAATTGGACCAACATATATTGATTCCACATTTTGTTGTATATTGAATAAAGGCTTACTTCCGATAATCATTGATTCACATACTTGAAATTGTTACTGAGGTCCCCTTGATATAATGTCTTCCACTTCTATGCCGTACAATGGCTCACCAAAATCTTCTATTTCACTATCATCAAGTACCTTGATAATTGTTGGATACAATGGCTTGTGCTCTTTTAACTCTTGCATGTTAGATGATAGTACTTGCTCCAATATAGTGAAATAATTAACGATTTGATCAACATTCATGCCATCTTGATATATTGGAAGTTCACTTTCTATTTCATTTTCCACGTAACTCAAATAACTATCATATTTTGGTGGATACATTTCATCAAACACCTTGTGAGAAATTTCACCTTCTTCGTAGTTTAAAGAGAAATCAAATCTTGATGGAGGTATTTCATCAAACACCTTATAGGCAACTTCTTGATTCTCATACCCACCAATGGAAATTGAATTCTCTAACTCCATTTCATCTTTTATAATCATTAGAGAGTTCAAATGAGTCCATATAAAGACTTTCCAACTTCTTAATTTTCTCTTCTACTAGTTGACACATTTCATCAAACATCTCATATCTCATTTTATTTAATAATCCCATCACTTGAACATTACTTACTTTTACTTCCCCATCCATTTTCATTCTTCTTTTTGATATCATAATAAAACACCATAAGATTGAAATACCCAATTTAAGAAAACTACCAAGAAAAATAAACACAACCCAAAATACTTGATGATGATATTAGTATCTTTACCAAACCTTCCCCCAAAAATCAAACCAAAGCTCTGATACCAAATGATGAGAAGCTGAAGCTTACAATGAAAAGAAATTGAAATTGATAACTTGAAAAAGGATAAATAATCAACCAATTTAGTTTCTTCTACCCTTTGAATAAAGGAAGAACCTAATAATGGAGATTCTTCTCAAATAACTTACAATTTCTACCCAATTAAATTGGAAACTATAAGATTATGAGAGGCATCTAGTTGATACTCTAGAATTAGATGATCTAATTCCCCCTAGAGATAACAATTAGGTTCGAAAGAAAAGAACCTCTCATTCTTCACACAATCTTATAAAACTCTCAAAACCTCCAACTTTAGCCTTATTTTTTCTACTTTATACTAGCACCAAGGGCATACTTGGCATATTCAAAGTAATTCTAGGATGGACTATAAATGGTGCTTCAATATCGATATGGGACATCCACCATACATCACATATCTACATGTACTCTGAGAGAAAGTACTCTCCGTTGAGAATTCGATGAGAGACCCATGTCTCGATACTCACATCTGATTGCTGGATCAGAGCTTCGTATAATTATGAGTTTACGATTTTAGCCCTTGTCGAAAATCCACCATCTACACTTTTAAACATATATGGGGAAGGATAGTTGGTTGAAGGTACATATGCGGACCATGTACCAAGTAAGCTTCATAGCTTAGCCGGAAGAGTATAAATGATGTGTATGCCTCATTTATAGATATATAACCTTACCAATGGAGCGTGTTAAGCATTGGCACCACTATGCCATGCCGCAGACCAAGTATTCATCACTTGGATGCATTTTTACGGAATGGCCTATACGGACTAGGCCATTACTTTTATTGCTTGGCCACGGCCTCACAAACGAGTTGGTTTAAGTTCTTGTCCCTTCGGTGATGAACTACGGTATGTGCTTGATCCCTTTAGAGTACGAAAGGGTACGTAGGCAGCCACAATGAGTTGTAGCATTGCCGGTCCAGCACTTTTTCGCTCATATCATCTAATTGGGAGATGATTGCGACATCCTGGCCTCTGATATCATCTGGCTCGGTATCTCAACGCAATAGATGATTGTGGCCACACTTGATGAGGCAAGTTGCATTTTATTCACCGGATGCTCATACTTCCTATCAAGGCGTTCGACATAGGCTAAAAACTCGAGTGTCGTAATTTAGCTCAAGAGGAGTCCATTTTGATGGGAAACGACCCAACGATCAAGACAGGTCGATCTACAGATCCACATGGTCACCAGAATTTAGCCAAATTCCATCGTTTAGGGCCTCAAAAGGCCGTTTTTGCAGTATTAGGAAAGTTTTTATTTTTCTTGATAAACCCATTGCGGAATAAGGATAAGTTGGAACGGTGTGAAAGCTTAGTTTTCCGCATTTTCCTAGCTTTAAAGCCCAGATGGTAGCTTCATCATGGCGCATGGGGAAATTATGGCCTGCGGGGAACGCACCAAAGGCGTAATTTTCCGGTCCGTCACAGATATAGTCCCAACTAGAGATAAGATTGCAAGATATAAACCTGATATTGATGTGCATTGTAGCTTATGTAATCCTCCCCTTGAATCAGTGGATCATTTGTTGTTGAACTGCTCTTATTCTAGATCTGTCTGGTTGGCTGATAAAATAAATGTGGGCAATATTATTTCCCAGCATGGATCTTTCAAAAACTGGGTTATTTCTTGGTTTTCTGCAGGTTCAAATATAATCTTTGGAGCATGTATTAATAGACATAATTTGAATATTCTACTTATGGTCACTGCTTGGACCATTTGGAAGGACAGATGTTCTAAAATATTTCAGAATATCAATCCAAACAGAGCTTTTTCTCTAGACAACATTAATAAGCTTACTAGTATCTGCACTCTTTCTCCTACTAATGTAAATGGATACTTGCAGATTTAGAGATGGATTCCTCCTGATAATGACTGTTTTAAAATTAACTGTGATGCATCTTTTATGGAACATAATTTACAAGGTGGAATTGGACTAATTATGAGGAATTTTGCAGGAGGAATGACTCTAGAGATGGATTCCTCCTGATAATGACGGTTTTATTGGACTATTTTGATGGAGGAATGACTCTAGGGATTGAAGTAGAGGAGCTGGAGTGCAAAGCAATGCTTGCAGCAGTTAACTATGCAATTGAAAGAAGGTTTAGATAAGTAGTTTTTGAGTCAGACGGTCAAGTTTTAATAAAATCCATCAATGAGCAAACATTATATATTCATTGTCAGTCCCTAGTTTTTGACATTAAATTTTTGTTAAGTAAGTTAGAACATTGGAGTTGTGTCTCAGTTAAGAGAAGTGCAAATGTTGTAGCTGATACGTTGGCGAAAAAGCCAGAAGTTTAAAGTTTAAGTTTGAGTATCAGTCGGTTTTGCCCTTGGAATACCAAGAATGGGTAGATCATGATAACTGTGTAACCTCTTAATTCCTTAATGAAATTATTTTTTAATTAAAAAAAAAACTCTACATAGTGTACGGTTTACAGGAAACTTTTAAATACCTGTGAACCAATTAAATTAAGCTATGCTTAGATTAGGAAACCAATTAGATTAGGAAATATCATAACGACCCTGATGGACTTGCCATTCCACAAGCCCATATTATTTCATTCTATATACATACTGAGTGAGGCACCGAGGCGTGAAGGTAGAGGTGTTTTGACTCCCGAGAGAGACAGAGAAAGAGTAAAGCAGTGGTGGTTCTTCGTTCACCTGCAAAGGGAATTATCGGATATTACGATCCTGTGCTTGATCGGAGCGTTCGTTCTTCTTCTCCATCTAACTCCAAAAAGATTGCGTTCCACGTCTAAGTCTAACTGGTAATTCCGTTTAATTTCTTCCAACATTTCACATAATTCTTACAAGAATGACTCGAGTTTTGGTAAACTAGGTTAAATTTCCGGTGCATTTTCTTCATCCTTCTCTTTTCTTTGGACATATAAACTCAAATCAATTTAGGAAGTAGTACTCGTTTTTTAATCTTTGAGTGATTTTGTTTTTAAGTATGATTTGAAATATCTTGGTGAATGCTTGTTTATGAATGGACATAGGGCAATTAGGGGTTGTGATCTTTATCGTAAACTCAATTTGAATGCTTTTCAGTTGCTCATGAGTGATTTTGATTTTAATCTTGAAAATTTCAGGCCTGATCCAGAATACCTGGTTGCTGAACGCAGAAAGGAACGCAAGTACACATCTAAACAACTTCATGATGCAGCAAGGCCATATGCAGCTGAGGCCTTGAGGCTCTATAACAAAGAAGCAGTAAGTCTTCTTCTTCTGAATCTTTATTGATTTTCTTGAAATCAATTGCCGTTTTTGTTGGATTCCCTTAATCTTTCTTTTAAATGTTCTCTTGCCTTGGCCTAAATTTGTAGGGTACAAAATATGAGCTGGTGGAGCCTGGTTACATGACATCTGCGCTTCTTAGGACATGCATTCTTCACCATATCGACTTCACGGCTAAGAAAACTGACGTTGCTGATGCTCCAGAGGAGATGTTTTTCGCGGAACAGGCAACTACCAGAGAGGATGTTCTGGAAGCTACCAGCGGGGAGGATCGTGGAGATTTCAAGACCGAGCATGAATGCCCGCCCATCAAAGTCCCAGTCATCTCGGACAGAACAAGTTGAAGAGAGAACAAAAAAAAAAATGAAAAAAAAAAGGACTATGTATGAAAGTACCAGGAAATTAAGCTTTTAGAATAATGAACAAGGTGGGGATATTCATATCCAACGGGCAGAAGGAAGAGTCATACAAATACTGATTTTTAGGTTAGGTAATAGTGTAGGTCCTTGTTTATTTTCAGACGAATCAGTATGGAAATTATTAAGCTTTCTCATGTTTTGTAATGGGGCTCTTCATTGGTTCATGGAGTCTGGATTTGATCAGTCAGCGTCTACATCCATAGTCTTGATTGCATTAGATATGACAGACGAGACTACCTACCAGAGAAATCCCAAAACCAGACGATAACGTCATTTTAATTAATAACTATGAATATAGACGTATCGGTGTGTTGGACGGGTGTCTATGCATCAGGGACGGACCCAAAAAATTTCTTAGGGTAGGGCTATATACTATCACTAATCATCGGGGTGGCCGAAGGCCACGGCAATTTTTTTTAAGAACGAATTGCATAATTGATTATTAGGTGGGATTTAGAAAATAAAAATTTAAAATCCACATACTTAATAGCAAAGCACGGTTGGAGAGAAAGAAAAAAATTATGCTTTAAACCAAATTATGGACTAAAATAAGTCATTTGGGCTAAATTTCATTGATTAATTATAATAAGAGGTGGGCTGAATACTTATTCTAAGAAATGCTCCCATGCAAAATTTTATTGGCTCAAAAATTGGGACGGGCTATAGCCCGGGTTAGCCCCTTGCTAGGCCCGTCCCTGCTATGCATGCTTTTTAGTAACTCAAAAACTGGTTTTGAAGTATGGGTAATGAAAGATTACGGCAATAGAGAATCATATTTAGAGAATCATATTTACGTCATTTCAAAACTGAATTTATGTAAAAGACGACCGCATCAGTACCTGACAAGGATAGAGTGTTTAAAAACGGGCGAGATTCTATTAGAAGTTCAATTCCATTATATAGAGGCTTTGGTTTTATAGAATCCAAAGAATGGTAAGGCTAAAACTTTGAAGTTCAAAAAGCATCCGGGGTGTTCATGCTCAAAAAAAGAACCCGGGGTGTTTATGTTCAAAATCACTATTCCAAACTTATGAGAAGAGCTTAGTTCCACTTCACTCGGGTATTTATTTTGGAGATAATGTGCCAGTACCTGTACCTTATTAGAAGCTAGCGGATCCGCTACAAAACTATATTGACAAGGAGTATACCTCATCATGAAAATGCATATCACGTACGTAATCAATGACAAGTTTGGGGAGTTAATTCCAGGAGTGGAGTATTTTGTTGGAGCAAAGAGGGTTCCTAAGATTGAGTGATTTATTTTCTAAATCCTAGCGGGTTCCTAATTTGAATCGTAACTAGGAATTCTATTCAATAAACAATCCTGGAATTCCACTTCTGCACAAATCTAGTTTCACTGCTCCCTACAGATAGAAAAATCTTCAACCATGCAAACATGCATTCTCTTTTGTTTTATTTTTCTCAAACGGCGGGCCTAGCCCGTTCCATTCATTTACCCAATAGCCACCATTCCAAACCAAACATGCACACCCGGATTTAACAAAGCTCGATCTCTTCTTTCACTTTGTTTTTGGTTTCACCTATTCGCCACCCACAATTTTCCTATTTGCCTCCTACATAAATTGACACCCCCACTTATCCTATTCACCACCCATATAGATTTTACAATATCCTAAATACCATCTTTTGACTTTTTATTTACACCCAATAATTATATCATCCCAATAATAAAAAAAACCTAAATTCCCAGTAAATTTTTCTCCATATCCACCCACCGACTTTCACCTTTTTTTTTCTCCATCTCCACCACCGACCTTCACCCTCTTTAGTTACCGAGAAATTAAAAAAAACAGGAGAAAGAGGGTTCTGTACTAATGGTTGTAATTGTTAGACTTTTTTTATGGTTTGCGCAACAAATTATGTTTAGTCTAAACTAATACATGTTTAGTGTAGCTAACTTATGTTTTTTTGTTTAAAATCAGTTTATGATTTAATCATGTTTTAGTGACTTGTTTAAGGTTAATGCTAGATAGGGTTGGAAACTAGCATGACATGTCAAGTAGTTTGAGTTGTCCTATGAGCAGTCTATTCTAGCCATGAGGTGTCACTCCAACTCATGATGGAAAGGTTGGAGAGACATGTGGCAAGCATGAATAGGACTCTCTTCTAGCCTCACTTGTTTTAAAAGGAAAATATGTTTTCATCCATCAATTAAGGGTGAGGAAATAGAAGTAGATGAGAAGTCATGAAACCTTAAGATATTGCTTTCTATTTCCTTGTTGTTAAATTATTTTGGTATGTGCTGTATGTAGTGTTCTAACTACGTAAGGTGATGATTCTGTGTGTTGTAAGAGCATGTTTATACTAGGTTTACGTTCTGTTTTCAGCATGATGTTAGCTAATATGATACTTAGTGTTAAGCATAAAGTTTAAGAAGCTGAAATTCCAACATTCTACTTTTATTTCCCTAGTTATTTCATGTTCTTCAACTAGGGTACATAACAAAATTCTTTTTGGTTAAGTTATAGCTGATAGCATGAGAATTCTGTGTTGTTCTGATCTCAGTATGCTTCATATAATGGGATTTTTCCTTCATTCTGGTGTGCTTGACTGAGGACAAGCTAAGATTCTGTACTACTGTGGAAAATCAATGTTAGATACTCTGTTTAGTTCAGATTTATATCTGAATCACTTTAGATATCGTGTCTGCATCAAATTGTATGTACAGTAACTACCCACTGGTGGTTGTAAAATATTAGAGCTAAGAATGGTCTACGTTCTTTAAACTTGTGGCAGTGGGGCAGTCTAGTGGCCATGTTTTAATGTGTATGTGCATGAACATACGCATCTAAGCCATGTTTGATCTCATACTGACTTCGAATGTCTTTAAATGACTACTGATGATTATTGACTCACTCTTAAATGATTGGTTGTTCGTTTCTTGTGAGCCAAATGTTTTTTAAGAATGCATATTTAGCTGTGTTATCCCACTAAAATGTACTGTTTCATACCACACTCAAATCAGTTACCAGAAGAGCTTGTATTGCTGCTACATTTATCCTTGTAAGGATACTAGGGGATCAAAATGAGTTTTAGCTGCCATTGTTTCTGCAAGGCGCAGAGTGTAGCTGTTTTGGGTAGTGATACTAGTGGGAAAGTGAGACGGCTAGTATTTTCCTATGGTGTTGTGGGAATCAAACCAACTTATGGTTGTGTAGCAAAGTTTGATTGTATGGCGTGTAGGTCATCATTAGATACCTATTGTACATCAAGCTACAGCTTATCTTTCAAATCAAATCAAGATTATATGCGTTCTTGAGATGACATTCACTGGGAATTATCGGTTGCATATGGACTTAATCTCATGGAAAATGAGTCTCTTCAAAAGTTTGAAGTTTGAAGTTGTTCTATACATGCCTGGATATTGCCATCCATTGACTACAAAGTTAAGACATGCCTGGACATTACTAGCGGTTGACTGCAAATGTACAATACCTTCCTAGCGGACAAGACAGGTTGATAGGTCAGTATCAGGTCTTGTAGCATAGCAGCAAATAAGAGGTTGTCTGCAGCTTACTCTTGCAGGCGTTGCAATCATCACTCAGTCCTATACTAACCATGCTGGTGATGTATGTGCTAGTGGGGAGCACGTTAAATGGGTTGTCAGATGCAACTGATACGGCTAGTCTAGCATTTGATAAGGTTGGGTTTTATGGTTTATAACTCTACCGCTATGGTGAGACAGATTCATTACAAGTTTTCACTGACACATGGAGACATGACAGTTTCTATGAAAAGAGTCAAAGAAAGTATGTGACCTCTTGTTTCTCAAGTTTTTTAACTTTTCTATTAGACCCAAAGGTTTTATAGTCAAGTTTAAGGTATGTTTTCCTTTCAAGTACAGTTTGGTTTAAAGAATGATAATTGTTGTTTTGGCGGTGATTCATCTCTGACATTTCAAGTATGAATTAACCCAAAGGTAATTCTTACTGGTAATATTTGGAATGAATCATGTCTCACCTTGTTATTTACTATGTATGAATTATTCGTCTTAAACTTGTTAGACTCTCTCTATGTCGCAATATCTGCCCAAAGGTGACTTTGTGATGATACCAAGTCGTATTTTAAGTTCAAGATATTTAAGTTTGCTTATTGATATGCTATGAAAGGAATTCGATCAGTATTACATGGTATGATACCGTAATTAACTAAAATAAAGGAATTACAACAGAAAATACATCATGAGAAAGCTGTTGTGTTGTTTTTTATTTAGGTACTCTGCATAATTAAATTGCATTGAATGCTGATAGGTTCAGGTAAGGTACTACAGGTACAGGTAGTGGAGAGACTTATGCTTACTCAAGCACTAGAATGTTTCTTTGAGAAATTTATATCTGTAAGGTACATGTAGTGGTGTTTAAACAGTGGGAGGCAGTTTGAATGGCTAGTCATAGTGTAAAAGTGCATTTTTTTGTGTCGTTCATCAACTTATTTAATCATCTAAGCAAAACTATCATTCTTGCTGTGAACAAGTGCAAGTCTCCATGTAAAGGAGCTATCAGGCACCGTTAGTCATTGATAACTTTTTTCCTTGTGAATTTGAAGTTCAAGTTGTTTATTTGGGCAACAGTCAAGGTACGTCATTTTCTTGAAGGTACAAATTTGAACTTAAGGTATATCTGATTTTCAGTTTTTGAAAATTATGATTATAGATATTCTATACCTTCCATTACTCGACTAAGTGCCGCCAAAGCGATATTTTGAGAGTATGAAAGGGTGTTCTAATGTGAATGAAGTTTTCTTTTGGAAGCATTACCACATAGAACTAACGCCGAAAGTGTTGTGCCACAAGACAGTACCTGCATATGGCTAAGCTAGATAAAGTAATGAAGGGGCTGGTGGTACAGACCACTGAAACCAGAAATTAGCAATCAAGTTCTTCATTAGTTTTCGGTAAAAGCAAGGTTTGTTTATGATTTTTCTGAATGTTACGAGTATGATTTTTGCCCAAAGGTAATTCATATTTGTGATATTTGGAATGAATCATGTTTCCTACTAACCCAAAGGTTTACAGAGTTTTTATTTCAATGCATGAAAATTTAATCTTAAACTTGTTAGGATTTGACTCATGTATGTCACAATTCTGCCCAATGGTGTTTTGTGATGATACCGAGTCTTGTATTTTAAGCTTAAGATGTTTATGTGCGCTTATTAATATGCGATCGTTTTTGTTAGTATGCATAGTTATTTAAAGTGATAATAAGCATGTATGTTGTGAAATAAAGTTTTGAAAACTGGAAGTAAAGATACTTGTACATCATGGTTTACCCAAAGGTGCACCTGATGGATCTATTCTAATGTTTCATTTGTGCATAGTAAAAGTGTATACCACATTGTAATATGGCAGAGTTATGAAGAACAATGGGAGTATGATAACATTTTTTTGTTTATCATCTTAAACAAGTACGTGTTCTGGTTGTTTAACTTGTTTTGCTGTTTATGTTATTTAAGGAACAAAAAATAAGTGGGACATCATTACAGAAACTCTCTTTGGAAACATAGCTCATAATGAGCACAGAACACGTCTCGAGTGAGACACAGATAAAGATCTTTTCGGAGTTCAAGGTCTCGACTGAGACACGGATGATCTTTTCGGAGATTAATCCAATAAAGAGATGAATAAAGGTCTCGAGTAAGACAGGTGATCTTTTCGGAGATTAATCCAATAAAGAGATGAATAAAGGTCTCGACGGAGACACGTTTTCATTTTAAGAAAAAGGTTTTCTCTTCGGAGATATATCTCTTATTAGGCCAGGTCTCTTCAGAGATGGATAAATGTCTCGACGGAGACATCTCATATTGAGAACAGATAAGATCTCTACGGAGATAAAGGGTCTCATAGAACTCTAGGTTATTGCTTTCTATTTCCTTGTTGTTAAATCTGTTTTGGTATGTCCTGTATGTAGTGTTCTAACTACGTAAGGTGTTGATTCTGTGTGTTGTAAGAGCATGTTTATACTAGGTTTAAGTTTTGTTTTCAGCATGTTGTTAGCTAATATGATACTTAGTGTTAAACATAAAGTTTAAGAAACTGAAATTTCAACAGTAATAACCTAGAGTTCTTAAATGGCGATGTACTAAAATCCACATATCGTATGAGCGCCAAATTCTGGACGAATAGAATTGGTCGTAACAATCTGGCCAGCTAGTAATCTAGGTGACTACAACTGTAAGGTAATGGTAGTCACGGTTGTAGTTTGGACTATGTAACCTGAAATCAACTTCATAAAAAAATTGAATACGTCAATAATTGTATGAACACGTTAAATATTACTCACTAAAACAAATAAATTAATTAGAAAGGAATTAATCAATCTTTGGTGCACCATAATTAAATGAAACCTTAACTTAGGATTAAAGTTCCATTGTGATGGCTCTTAGGAACCTTCCAGCAGGAACGATTAAAGTTCCATTGTGATCTTTGTATGAAAGAAATGGAAGCTTTATATTGTCCGGACATGTCACATAAACTTCTACAAAGCGGTACAGGATTTTAATGGTGAAGAAGGGGGATTAATGAAGATGAAGAAATATAAGATTGGTAATAATTGTAGTCAAATTTAGTTTGACTTTTTATAGGTGGTAAATAGGAAAAATAGAAAGTAAAATTACTTTTGACATTTTGACAAGGGTGGTAAATAGGAAAAATATGGGTGGCAAATAGGTGATACCTTGTTTTTCACTATTCTCAAAATTGGATATAAATTCACTGTTTTTACTTTTATCCTTCGTGATATGCTAGGTGGCTTGATTATCATATAACTGAGACTAGCTAGCACTCAGAAGTTGTAGGGGTTCAGCGGCCGCGACAAAGATTAAGGCCTTTAATTCGCTTTTCGGTAAAAAATTAGCCATCCAAATCCTATATCTGCATTGTAAAAGAATACTATCACAATGTTTGTTTGGGCCTGACTCGTGGCGTCTGACTCGGAATCTGACTGGGGCGAATCAGATGTCCGCTTTTTTCCCCTCTCTCATAGGTCTGACTCGGTCATTTACTCTCAGCACGTTGAGTTGATGCAGGTAATTAGTGAAAACCAGATGGTAGTCATTTCGGGAGAAACTGGGTTAAGATGGTGAAATGTCCTTGTTGCGGTGGTTGGTGGGCACATGCATAACATATCCTGTAATAAGGCTAAGTCCTATAGGTGCTAATCTAGCAGCTAGATTAGCAATCCACGTCACCTAGGGCAACCTCCTAAATCTTATGGGAGTGCTAATCTAGCAGCTAGATTAGCAGTCCACGTCATCTGGGACCACTGTCCAGCGCTGTTTGGTTCAGCGCAATCAATTTCAACCGTCAGATCAACTTTTGTGATCCGTTGGATTTTTGTGATTTGTGTAAGTGGGTCACTTTTTGAACGCTGAACCATTCAGCGCAACCAATTTCAGCCGTCAAATCAAATTTTGTGATCCGTGTGATTTTTGTGATTTGATCCTTGTATATTTTTATCTGTTCTTTGATCCTTGTATATTTTTTCTATGTTGTAGTGAGTTCTTGATTTTAGCTTGCCTTTGATGTACAAATTCAAATTTGAATATATGCATCATAATAATAGTATGAAATTGTGTAAATTGGATCAGTTTTTATGTAAATTGTGTTACTGGCATTATTTTTTATTTTTTTTTGTTTGAGCTACCAATTTTAACACAAACTCTGTATGTTTGAAGGCTTGATTTATTGCTTGCTACTGGTAATCTCTCAGTGCAAAGACAACAAGATACAAGTTCAATACCTGACTATTCATATTCGGTCTGAATTATCATGAGGATTTAATAGGTGTCAGATAACCATTTCTCAGTCCAAATATCTAACTAGAGGTTGGGGACACATTCCATCATATGCAATGAGGCTTTAGAATAATCATATGCCCTTTCAGGACCTTGACCGGACAGGTGATCAAGAACCCATATATTCCCCCAAAATCTAAAAACATTTCAAATCTTAAAAATTAATCAAAACAGATCCCAGTACCGGTCAGAATCAAAAGCTGTACATTCGAGAATCCCTAGCACAAAACATCTTTTTTTTATCAACTCTCCAAAAAGCATCAACAATAATACTAAAATGTTTATGTACAAAAATTACTCTTAAAACTCACTATAAAACTACCCAAATGCTAGCAAAAGGAAGTAAAACCTTACGTGCTGCTCTCAAACTGGATCAATTAAACTTTATTTGCAAATCTTACTGTATTTCAACTCACCTACTTGTTGTAATATTTATGCGAATAACTTGCAAAGAGAAACAAGCTCAATGCGCATGCGAATGCTAATAGCCAGTAGTAGTTGTTTAGTTGTGCCTCATTCATATCGTCCGAGAACCAACTATGCTTTCCGTATTTATCACTTGTGACAAGTTCGATGAACGATATTAAGATTGCACTAAGAAAACTCCCAACACCGAAAACACTTAAATGTAAAGCCATTCCCATGGTTTTCATCTTATTCGGAACTTCGCTGTAAAAGAACTCCTGCATACCAACAACTGTAAAAACGTCCGAGATACCCAAGATGATATACTGGGGTAATAACCAGAAGATGCACAATGGAACTGGACTGATGCTTGGTTCTCTTCTACTAATTTCGAGTCTCTTTGTCTCGACAAGTGCTGCGATTGACATCGCAATTACTGACAAAAACATACCAAAACCCATCCTTTGCATCACATTAATCCCCTTGTCACTTCCGGTAATAAACCGATAAACTGGTGTTACTAGTTTGTCGTATAAAGGCATTAAAAGAATTATAGAAACATTTATCGCGCTTTGCAATGTTGCTGGAGGGATCATAAAATGGTTACCAATGTTTCTCTTCATTGTCATGCCTTGTTTAGTGAAGAAAGTTGCTGGTTGTTGAAAGATGATTGCAAAAACTAGCAACATTCCCCATATTGGCATTAGTTTTAATATAGATCCTGTTTCCTCAACTGTATCTGGTGCTGCACCGTTAGGCTTGTTTGCCATGTTGTTGCATCGTTGATCACCAGAATGCTGGCTACATAGCGGTTCCTGCTGAAGCCTACAAACGAAATGCAAAGCTTTGAGTTAAAAGCACTATTACCACACAAGATATATTGTGCATCAAATGAAAGAGAGGAGCTTACTCAAGTTCGACTGCCTCGGACAGATTTGTTGGCAAGGTGGCATAATTGCGATGCATTAACTTCTGTGCAGCACCCTTAATGGAGTTCACTAAGTTTTTTATCATGCGTGCAGTGCTTCCTCTATCTGACTTGGATTGTTCTTCAGTTATTGTATAAAACCTAGTCCCACATGTGAAAGGAGCAACAGACATAGCCATGGCAATGGAAGGAATAGCAAAACCTATTCCCCAACCAAAAGTATCTTGAAGGTAGGACATTAGAGATACGCCTAGCAAACTCCCGATAACTATACCAAAATACCACCATTTAAAGAACATACTTTTCATCTTCTCATAATAAGTGTTTTCATCATCATCTGCATCACCATCTTTGGGGTTATTTGAAGTTGGCAACTGTTTCAGCCGAGTCTCACTTTTCCCAAGTTCAAGTTGATCCGCTCCGAACGCTTGCAAACACGGGTTGTATCCGCCTTGTCCTAAAGCGATCAAAAAGAGAGACAAAAACAGTGGGAAAGAAGACCATGGACTTGAATTAGTCTTTTCATGGTCATGACTACTCTTAGCTATCCATTCCCATACTAGTGCTGTTGAAGTCAGCGCCACCAGTCCCTATAACCAACAAAAACATGAAGCTGACCGACAGTAAGATAATTATGCTTAGACATGGCAGTACTTCTTGGCGTATAAACACACGTAAAATGTAAAAATAGATTATGCAAAAAGGGTTTCCTGAAAATGATTGAAAACAAACTATTCCTTAAAGATAATAGTCGACTTGCCATTATGACTCAGGCGAAATATCTGTTGCCTAATCGATGACCCTGCCCAACGTAGACGAAAATGCGAGATATTGATCCTAAAAATGATGCTGGGTATCATCATTGATGTACCTAGCACAGTATTCTTACCTAAAAACCAAATGTTTTAGTGCGCATTTTGTGTTGCATAATGCGGTAGTAGTGTCCATTAGGTTAGCATAATGAACACAAAAATTTGGTGCTGTGGGTCCTAACTCGAGGACCTGCCAGATCCCGCCATGCACCAAAAACGGGTGCGCTTTTAAAAATTCCCATCAAAGAGATATCCCATAATGCATTGATAAATCAAGAAGTCGATTGAGGACAAACCACCTGACTATTAAACTAATCAAGTCAAAATGATTTCTGACCCACCACACGTCTGCTAACTATTATTAGTAATTTTACTAATTATATGCTTCCAGCAAGTTACCATCACTTTAGGAGTGAGATTATGATGCACTCGACCTTCATAATAATAATTACGAACATCATTTTAGGATTTTCGTTTCACCAGCAAGAAAAATCAGCTTTTTCAAAATTCATATCTGAGTAATTAAATACTTACAGCAACGTAGAGAACAGAAGAGGCCAAAATGGTGAAATATCTATCCAAATAGGAGTCTGCAAGAAATGCGCCTAACAGCGGCAACAAGAACGAAATTCCAGCCCAACTGTTTACTGTTTTTGCCGCTGCTGAATTACTCATCTTCAACACCTCCGTCAGATATGTAACAAGATTTGACGCAACCCCTTTGAATGCAAACCTCTCCACACCAGCCACCACTAGAGAGACAAAAAACTTAAAAAGAATTAGAGTCTTAATTGGGATTATAATTTCTAAAAGGAGAAAATAATTAAACTTAGAAGAAGAAAAAAAAAAGAACAGATTCTAAAAATGAATCTTACCAATCACAAGAACACATGATTTGGTTAGCCCTTTAGATGGTAATCTCCTCCCTCCATCTCCTCTAACCATGATTGAAGCAGTAGTTGTGTTTATCTTCAACATAAAAAAAACCTTAATAATGATTAGAATCACATCAAATCTTTGTCATTGTGATCACAACAACGATAAGAGTTGATATACATAAACCCCAAATCTCTGTCTCTCTTCTAATGTTCTCCTCCTCTCCCACTTTACTATTTCTAGACAAGTACTCAGTGTTCTCTGCACATGTTCCTTTTGTACTAGACATTTCACGTCACATATTCATGTCATGTGAGAGCGTACCAAGGTGGTGGTGGAACGTTCAAAGCTTAATGGGGAGGTGATTGACCAAACACTAAGAGCACAACCCTTAGTGACAAATGTTGTCATTTAAAGAATGGCATATCCACATTCCATCACACACCAAACACAAGTTTAGAACCCACATGTCATCCTCGTCGGACGACACTTGTCGATATATTTGAGTTTACCAGTAGTTACTTAACAAGTATCAGAATGTAATTATTGGCAGGATCTAAATGACTTCAATGAAGGGAGCATAGACTATGAAAAAGTTTATCAAAATCTTCATTTTTAATAGGATCTCATTATTATAGCATCCATTAAGTTGCTATTGGATGGTGTTTAAAGATCATGCACGTAAGAAAAAAATGTTGTAATTAACACAATCTTAACTCGATCAGTATACATTATCTAGGGGATTATCTTTGATGCTGAATTAAAACCATCCACATACTCAAAAAAGTTGTTGCAGGAAAGAACAAGGAAGAAGATGAAAAGGTTAGAAATCTTTTTGTGTTTTAAGCTAGTGGTTTCCGAGTTGGATTTCACTTTGTTTTAATGATCGAACTATTTAGGGTTAGGGTCAAATTTAAAAGGATATAAAAATGGGATTTCTTGTGTTTGATTTTGTCATGGTATATGCACTACTAATGCGGAAAGTTAACAAACTATAGGTTAAACTGTTAAAGTAACAAGACCGGGAATGGCTCTTCGTGACTTACTTTCTGTTGTGTTGTGATTACTTTTATTTTCTTCTTCTTTCGTTTTACATAAAAAAGAAACAAACTCAGTGGAACCAAAACAGCATTCTACGTAAGTGTGTATGTGTACATGTTGTATTTTCCTTGGAGAAAAAACTGATAAAAGAGTGTACGTACGTGGTCCTTATTGATGAGCTAGCTTGAGTGTTGATATGCAGTATATTGAGTTTTGCTGATGTTATCACGTTTGTAACTGAAAACAAAAAGGCAAGGCTCTCGTTTGTGCATGAGTCGTTACAGACGACGGGAAATGTACGTAACATATCGTATGAAACCATAGGTACGTCTTCAACCTGTGTTTTATGGCATCTATGATCATTCTTCCAACACCTCCTGGTAAAGAAGTACTGGTGTTTGAAATACGTACCATGTCTTTGTTGTAAATACATTTTTTCTAGAGTAGTTCAGTTTTTCTTCCTAGCTAGTTTTATTTATCACCTGGCTGCTCTTTTTTTTTTTTTTTATTGCCAGTCCTTCTTTTCTCCCCTCAGGTGGTTTTAATTGTTAGTGAAGAGATTCTTTTTATGGTCCAAGCTATTTGGACCCAGAGGTTTCAACCAGGGAACGTGGAGGTCCCAAAATTTCTCCTCCAGAAATGAACTCCCGTGTTGGGGAACGCATTCGATATTTACCTAAACCGGTGGAGTATCTAGTTACGGCCTAAGAAAGTGTCAAGCAGCTAATTTATCACTTCATGCAGCATACACACCACAGTAGCTATGAAACAAAACGAAAAATTGCATCACATATATAGTTTTAGACAAGGGATTACCTGTTGGGATCGCAACCGTTGTTTGATGTATCTCGAGAAGGGAGAAACCAATCAATACTTGTCGAAACTTGCGTCTAGTAACACAATCGCAATCTTGCAAAGTTCATATTAGTTCTATTTTCTTCACATTAGCTAAATTCTAAAATTAGCTCACTATATATAGCATTTTCCCTCCTTGATCGGATGGCTCAAACAAAATGCCTAAACTTTCTTACCAATTCGATTATTAGTGTGTAATTTTCTTCCAAAAACTGGTTATATTTTTATTTTATTTTCTCAAAATACCATTTTATTCCTATGATTATAAGTTTATGGGACACAAAGTATGGTAGATGCTAGTGAACAGTGAAAAGCTTTCGGAATGAAAATTTGTCCAAAATCATGCTTCAAATAGAAAAGAAAAATTGTCCGAAACCCAAGTGACCGGAATTGGGCCTAAAATGGGTTAATGGGCCCGATTTTGATACTTTTTACCATTTCATCATACATAACTTGAACGGGAGATTTGTCGGTTGGTCCATCATCTAACTCAGTTATTAACAGGAGGTTCAGCTGGAGAGAAGATTTAATAGAAAAACTTTTAAAAGTAATGTTATTTCTAGTGTGAAAGATAGAAAAGTAGAGAAAGAGAAGGAGAATTCTTATTCAATATAGAGAAAACTTTGCTGTCCTGTGTTATCGTTTGGTTATCCCATTATTTTCTGTTGACAGCCAATGTGCTTTCTGTGATCGAGATTTGGACTGCTATGGGATCATGCGTTACATTGTTCACATGAGGTGGGGAGTAAATTTCGGCATGATTTTGTGTGTGACATCGTTGTGGACATGTTTTTTCGAGCCGGGGTTCCTGCTAAGAAGGAATTCTCCTTTGGGCTTACCGCTAATGATGGTAGCGCATTACGTCCAGCGGATATTTTTGTTTACAATTGGGAAAATGGTCGGGACATGTGCTTAGATGTGACTGGGGTCTCGCTTTTTACTGGTGGAGGTGTTCGGACCTTTCGGCCTGGCTTAGCTTTGAGTAATGCTATCACTCGTAAAAATAAAAAATATTTGGACAAGTGTTTGGCTCTGGGTTATGGTTTTGGTACCCTGACTTTCACGACGTTTGGCGAGCTTGGTGAAGAAACAGTGGTTTACTTAAGAGGCTGCATAATCATTTGTCTAGGTTTGATGTTGGTGCCAAGAAATGTAATTTTTTTTTTCACAGATTAGGAATTGCAATTCAGAAGGGTGTTGGAGCCCAGCTTGTAGCTAGGATTCCAACTAGTTTCTTGTCGTCTGTTGATGTTTGATATTTAAAGAAAAAAAAATTATATCAACTGAAATAAAAATAAAATATAATTAGTATTTCATGTAAATAATATAAAGAAATATTACAGCCTCTATTTAGATAGACACAAGGGCATCCCGGTAATAAACGGGGTTTACCCTAGATATTATTAACATTAACTAGATAGTAACCCGTGCTTCGCACCAGGAAATATAATCTAATTCAGGTACGGTTCAAAATTCGTTCCTTGAGCCCCATGCTAAGTCATCATATACGATCTCTATATACCGTATTTTTAGATTTCTTAGGATAAGTCCTATGGACTAGATATCTAGCTGCTAGATTGGTCATTCGCGTCAGTATGGAAAACCTCCTAAGTCCTATGGGATGGCGAATCTAGCTGAGAAACGCTGATCCGTGCAGCGTCCGATGCTGAACCAAACAACGCTCAAGAGTTTACCAATTAAATCAACTTCACTAGTCAATGCGTGCATTGATCGTGTCTATCAATCTGTCCCATCTCATCCCATCACTGTTGTATTTGGATATTAAAATGAAATGCTAGCTAGCTCTCATATAGACGCGTCAGTGTGCTCGAGCTTCAAGAAGCACACCTTACTGCACAGGCGACAATACATCATTAAATTCAAAAAGGTTAATGGTGACTTGTCAACATCAGAAACATTGAGCTTCTCATCTTGCATATCCTGTGATAAAAAATGAAAGTTGACTTACAATAATAACATATTTCGTTCTCAATGGATAATAAATTTACTATCATGCTGTATGGTTCGGCGTTTTTGCGCGGATCCGTAATTTTCACTTTTTGAGGCGTTGGATAGTTCAGCGTTTCAATCTCGCTATTATTTGGACTGCGAGCAATTGCTAGGAGAGAGCAGTAGCCAGATAGAGTGTTAATTTTTTTCCCACATTTTTTTCTTGATTTGCAACACTTTTTGGCCAATCTAGCAGTTCAATCTAGCCCATAGGGGTTAGCCTTAATCTCCCGTCTTCATCGCCACAGTATACAATCTCTTTCTGATGGTATAACTTTGGTCTGCCGCTCTTTCTTTCTTTTTTCTATCTTTGGGATTATTGCTTTGCCATCTTGAGCCTATGTACATAGTAACGTTTCATATACGGATCTGCGCGAATTTGATTTTCTCAATCATGTTGCTAGTTCTAGAACAAAGGATTAAGTGTTTGATTATCTCGTTTCTTTTAACTATCAATGTTTTTGGTTGCTCTAATATTAACTCTTCTCCTTTGGTTCGGGAACCACAATGTTGCGGTCTGGGATCGTAACTTCTTTTCGTAAATTTAACTACTCTCAACATGAAACTGACAAAGCTCCCTCCGGGTAAGTTGCCCATCTGCTAGTGGCCACCAAGTATTTGGTGAAACTGGTCAATCCCAACCATGGAAAAAGAGGATCCGCAAAGAAGATCAAAGCAAAGCTGGAACTGGAATGTCATTAAAGGCAGACTGATCTTGGCAATGTAAAAACTGTGTGCCGTCTCCTTTCAATTTAGTCTAATTTAGATTTATCAAGACATCAAAATCACTATGAGTCTATGGCCCAAAGTGCTCGGGTATTCTGCAGACATTATGAGCCTTGTTCTGTAGTTAGTCTGGCATACAAAAATGTTGGGGGTCAAACACCTGGCCTGCATTCTAATCTGCATCTACAGCTCATGCTCCTTGAGTAAAAGCGTGAGGTGAAAGGAAATAATGAAGATAAGCGTTGTTCATTGTTCAAAAACTATGTGTAAAAACTATTTCAGTCAATGTTGGGCAATGATTATAACAGCTATATACAACAACACATTCATATTATACCTCTGGAGGCAATAACAGAATTAGATAAGAATTTTTTAAATCGATCGATCTGCAAAGTATTAGCAACATAATGTACAGGTAATTAAAAGAAGTAAAGAATGTACTCTTTATATATTATCCACACAATGAATGGATGCCACGCAAAGTAACAAAATTGTGAGAAGCTGCATAGAAAATTTACCAAAGAAAGATTTGATGACAGTGCCAATGTGTGCGTTCCAACTTCCATACTTCAAAGCAACTTCCATAATCTGGCATTGTTCAACAGTGAACAAATTAGTGTTAACTTTGGCGGATGTCTTACATAATCCTGCTCCTTTTGGTGACTTTTCATATGTAATTGAAACTCGTTCATAATCAAGGTACCCTTTTGCTTGGAGTTTCTCATAGACCTAAACTGTATCACATAAAAAACATAGTTTAAGAGTCTAATACTTAATCATGGATCCTCAGGGATCTTCAGGTAATAATATACAAAGTTACAAACAACTACTGAGCAAAGTGCGTCATGAGAAAATCAACACATTCAAGGACAAAATCAGGACATTCAAGCATCTAAAAAAGAAAATAATTCATGGTTCATGCTATTATGATTTGTGTGTTTAATTTCAAAGTGCTAGTTTAGTATTATCATTCTATATCCAAGGAGCTAGTTTAGTAATACTAACGGAAGTTCTAAAAGAAATTTTAACAACATTCTTCACGAAATGAAAATCAATATATAAGAATTGCTTTCGTAAGTGCTTTTGCAAATCCACTTCTATTCTTCAACATGAAGAATGTATATTCATTTCATGAAAATCACAAAATCAAAACAAACAAAAAAATTAGAAGTGAAACAAAAAAAAAGAAAAAGTACTGAAAAAATAAAAGAATAGTTACCTGAATCTTAGCCTTAGAGTTATGGATTATATCACAAAACAGCAGAATTTAGGATGAAATTCTGCTCAGCATTTTAACAAACAGTTAAAGCGCATTAGGTTTGCTCTTTGAAAATAATAAACAATTGAACATGCTGCTTAGAGAGATCAACTTGAAATCAAAAGTGTGAGAGATCTTATATCTCTATTAGTTTCAAATAGATATGTGAACGCAGAGACATAGTACTACCTGCAAAATATCAAATGTTATAAGAAGAACAATGCAGCTAATGGGTGCAATCCTTTATCTAATATCTGCAGAGCAATAAAACAATTGAACTAACCATATCAATTGGGAAATTGTGAAAAACGCACAATAACAACAGTATAATGGAACTGAAAAATCTAAACTACAGTAGTAGAAACCAAACCAACCTGTGTATGAACTGAAATTTCATATAATTTTGAAAATTAAGAAGAACGATGCATCCAATTGTACTACACATAATTGAAAATTTTGAGAAAACCCACAAAATTAATAGTCTAAATTAAATGGAGGAAACCAAAACCTTTTTGGTATGAAAAACTGAAGATTCTGAAGATCGTGGCTTTATCGGGATGTGTAATAGATTCTTGATAGTAGTCTTCAGACTCCTTCCTTCCCTTAACTGAACGAAAAACTTGAAATTAAAAAACCCCAGATTGTAATCAGAATCACTAAAGTTCAATAAAGGAAGTTTAAATCAAAAAAACAAAGATTAGTTTAATAAGTTTGCTTCATAGGTAAAGATAGAGAATCACCTCTTGGGACTTTGAATATATCGATTGGGAGATCTTTGATGAAATTGAAATCCCTAAACCATCTTCGTCTGTACTGAAGAACCAAATTATGGGAAGAAAACATTCAAAGAGATCTGAGCAGTGTTGAATGAAGAAAAAAAGTTGGATAATATGGGTTTGTTTCTTAGGAGCAGTTAGACGATGAAAAAAATGCAGAAGTGGAGTAATGGGGTGGTTATGGTTGTAAACATATTTCTTTCCTTGATTCACGTTGGCGGAGAATGAAGGAGAATGCTCTATTTTCTGATGCTCTCACCATAGCTATCCACATCAGCAAAAAGTGGGGTCAGAATGAATGAAAATTGAGTCACAAAAATATATCAGGAAAATCAAGAGTGAAAAAACCTGAAATATGTGAGACTCAGAACAGTATTAGACACGCATATGCTGCCTCATTAAAACCATGACAAGTAAACCCATTGGGACAAACCTTGACGAAGGAAAGAATACAACGCGTTTAAGTCCTAATGATGCTCCCCCTGATGGATACCTCAGCGAAATATTGGCCTACAAATCTTTAAGTCGACGCATTCTAATCTTGTGAACTAATTTCTTGAATGTAGAAGTTGGTAATGCTTTAGTGAAGAGGTCTGCTAGATTGTGACTTGAACGTACTTGTTGGATATCAATCACACCATCATTTTGTAGATCATGTGAGAAAAAGAACTTCGAACTGATGTGTTTTATTCGATCACCTTTGATAAATCCTTCCTTTAGTTGTGCAATGCAAGCAGTATTGTCTTCGTATAATATTGTTGGTGAATCTTTAGTTGAAGGAAGTCCACATGATTCTTGAATATGATGCATTACTGACCTTAACCAGATGCTCTCACGGCTTGCTTCATGGATTGCTAGTAGTTCAGAATAATTTTTAGATGTAGCTGAAATTGTTTGCTTCACTGACCGCCAAGATATACATGCATCTCCATAAGTAAACAAATACCCAGTTTGTGATAGTTCTTTGTGTGGATCTGAAAGATAACCTGCATCTGCGTACCCAATTAATTTTCATTTATATTCATAACGGTAAAATAGACCTAAATCAATAGTGCCACTAAGATAACGTAATAAGTGCTTGATTCCGTTACAGTGTCTTTGAGTTGGAGCAGAACTATATCTAGCTAACAGATTAACAGAAAATGGAATATCTAGCCTTGTGCAATTTGCAAGATACATAAGAGCACCAATTCACTTAGATATGGCACTTCCGGACCAAGAAGTTCTTCACCATCTTCTTTAGGTCGAAATAGGTCTTTATTCACGCCAAGTGATCTCACAATCATAGGGGGAATCAGTGGATGTGCTTTGTCCATATAAAATCGTTTTAAGATTTTTTCTGTATAAGTAGATTTATGGACAAATATACCATTTGAGACATGATCAATTTGTAAACCAAGATAATACTTAGTTTTACCAAGATCTTTCATCTCAAATTCCTTTTACAAGTAAGTAGCGGTTTCAGTGAGTTCTTTTAGAGTTCCAACAAGATTTAGATCGTCAACGTATACTGCAATAATACCAAACCCAGAATTGGATTCCTTAATGAAAACACATGGACAAATAGCATTATTAGTATATCACTCTTTCAGTAAATATTCACTAAGGCGATTATACCACATTCTTCCCGATTGCTTTAGTCCATATAGAGCTCTTTGAAGTTTTATTGAGTATACACTACGATCTTTGGACTTGTCTGCTTCAGGCATACAAAATCCCTCGGGAAGTTTCATATAAATGTCACTATCAAGTGACCCATAAAGATAAGTTGTAACTACATGCATAAGACGCATTTCAAGATTTTCTGAAGATTCCAAACTAATAAGAAACCGGAATGTGATGACATCCGTCACTGGAGAATAAGTTTCTTGATAATCAATACCCGGTCTTTATGAAAACCTTGTGCAACGGGTCGAGCTTTATATCTCACAATTTCATTTTTCTCGTTACGTTTTCGTACGAATACCCATTTGTACCCGACATCTTTTACATTTTCAGGAGTTACAACAATAGGACCAAGAACTCCATGTTTTACTAATGAGTTGTACTATGCTTGGATTTCAACCTCCCACTTAGGCTAATCTTTCTACGACGACATTCTTCGATAAATTGTGGTCCAGGATCATCAATATTTTCAATGACATTCAAAGCAACTGTAAAAGCAAATTTACTATCAGGAATAATTGTATTCCTATCCCAGTTTTGTCTTGTACCAACATATAGTTTATAGAGATCTCATTGTTTTGAGGTACATGTGCCTCTTCAGGAGCAACTTGTGTATCATTACTTGATTGATCAATCAATGTTTCAGAGAGAATGGCTTTTTCCGGAATGCCAACTACTGATCTCTTTTTCCGCGGAACTAAATCCTTTGCACCAAGAGGTCTTCCACGCTTTAAGCGTATCGTGGACTGATTATCATGATGTCTATCTGGGATACTTACTCTAGCAGGAGTATTTGCAGCAGGTATATGTGATTTTGTTACCTTACCTGTATCAGTAAATGCATCAGGCATTTGGTTTGCAATATTTTGCAAATGTATGATTCTTTGAACCTCAAGTTCACATTTTTTTGTACGAGGATCAAAGTGGGCTAATGATGGTGTATTCCATGAAATTTCACGGCGTTCCTCAAGTTTTGGCTTATTTCCCCCTAACGAAGGGAAAATTGATTCATCAAATTGGCAATCAACAAATCTTGCTTTTAAAAACATCTCCTGTTTGAGGTTCTAAATACCGAATTATAGATGGAAAGTCATAGCCAACATACATGCCGAGTCTACGTTGAGGACCCACTTTCGCTCTCTGTGGTGGAGCAACGGGAACACACACAGCACAACCAAAAGTTCGAAGATGAGATATATTTGGTTGATGCCCATATACGAGTTGTACATGTGAGTATTTTTGATAACTGGTTGTGAAAATGCGGGGGTCTAACAACCACACCCAACAATTCGTTTGGCAATCTGAGAGGACTTACTCCAATACACTTCTAAAGAATCAACTACACAGTCAGACTCAATTTAGAATAAAGTATATCAAAGAGTTTAATATCTCTAAATCTTGATTCAATCCGCAATCAACAAATAGAAATCTGCGAGCCCGATTGAATATAAGAGGAGTTACTTGAACGGTACCAAAGTCCAATGTTCAAGTGTCAATCAATGTAAATCAACAACCAAAGGTTAGATATTCTAATTGATTGATCTTAACGCACAACCTATGATATTTCAATTATAAAACAAAATATAATGCGGAAAAGAAATAACAGAGACACCAGAATTTTGTTAACGAGGAAACCGCAAATGCAGAAAAACCCCGGGACCTAGTCCAGATTGAACACCACGTCGTATTAAGCCGCTACAGACACTAGCTTACTACCAATTAACTTCGAACTGGACTGTAGTTGAACCCTTATCAATCTCACACTGATTCGAGGTACAGTTGCGCTCCTTACGTCTCTCATCCCAGCAGGATACTACGCACTATATTCCCTTAGCTGATCTCACCCAAAACTAAGAGTTGCTACGATCCAAAGTCGAAGACTTGATAAATAAATCTGTCTCATACGGAAAAGTCTACAGGATTGAATAAATCTGTCTCCCACAGAAATACCCCAAGAGTTTTTATTCCGTCTTTTGATAAATCAAGGTGAACATGAACCAATTGATAAACCGGTCTTATATTCCCGAAGAACAGCCTAGTATTATCAATCACCTCACAATAATCTAAATCGTATGATGGCGAAACTAGATATTGTGGAATCGCAAACGATGAGACGAAGATATTTGTGACTACTTTTTATCTTGCCTATCTGAGATATAAATCTCAAGTAAATTTTACAATTGTACTCATACGATAGAAACAGCAAGATCAGATCACTTCACTACAAGAGAAGTAGTTCGGTCTGGCTTCACAATCCCAATGAAGTTTTTAAGTCGTTAACCTACATGGTCTCGAGAAGAAACCTAAGGTTAAAGGAGAATCGACTCTAGTTATGCAACTAGTATCACACAGGAGGTGTGGGGATTAGGTTTCCCAGTTGCTAGAGTTCTCATTTATATAGTTTTCAAATCAGGGTTTGCAATCAATGTTAGCTTAGTAACAAAGCATTCAATATTCACCGTTAGATGAAAAGCTGATTAGATTCAAGCTAATATCTTTCAACTGTTAGATCGAACTTAGCTTGTTATACACAAATGAAATGTACCCTCATTTAGGTTTATGTAACCGTACCCAAACGTGTGCACCATGTTGGTTCATAAATAGTTAACCGAGGTTAGCCATATGATTACTCTCATATCAACCTTATTCATCTTAACCATATATAACTAGTTCAAATGACTCAAATGAAACTAGTTAAAGAGTTGTTCAATTGTATGGAAAACACAATCGAAACGAAATCGGTTTGATTCACTTGAATCAATCATGAACATTATAGCCACGTTTACAAAGATTGCATTCCTTATAATTTAAATATTTAAGTTAATGAACTGACCGATTTGATTAAGTAACCAGATTAAGTATGCGTACAGGTATACGTACTTAAGAACCAGATTTGAGTTTGTTTAGTTTCCAAACTCAACAGAAATTTTCGGTTCGAGAACTTCCGCCAGTATGCGTACGGGTACGCATACTTAAGGTGACTAGTTAAGAGTTTATCAATTTCCATACTCAGCAGAAATTCACGGACGTTAACTTCCGCCAGTATGCATACAGGTACACATACTAACCTGTCTCCTTCACCAATTTCGTATACAGACATATGCATACACTTATTTCTCGGTTTATGGATTTTTACACTAATGTGCGAACACACTATATATGCTTATATCCAAAGATGGTTACATAATATCAACTCTTCATTTCAATCATTGAAACTTTCTTAGAGGATGACAATAGCCGTTTTCACACACTATTAGCATCAAAGCAATTTTCAAGATATTGAATAATCATTATCGAAATATTCCAAGTCTACACCAAATGATTGTATCACACAAATCATGTAAGATGTTACTCGGAAATTTCTCATGATATAAGATGAACTTGGTCGAAGCGAAAGCTTGCCAACACATATTTCGAGAAATATGTAAGCGAGATAAACTCAACTCGAAATCTTAAATGTATATAATAGAAAACTATATTGTAAACACGACTTATGTCTCAATATAGGAGATAGAGTAGAAATAGACTTTCTTAATGATAGATGAGTTTAAGTCTCCACATACCTTTTGTCGATGAAGTTCCACAAGCTCCCCTTAGTAGTTCTTCGTCTTCAAATGATGAACGCCGTGAATTCTAAGCTCAACTACACAATCTATGTCCTAGTCCGAGACATCTAAATAGGCTAGAAATCAAGACTTATAGTTTTGATCACAAACATTGACAAATATGCTTGAGATAGCAACGCATGCGAGTTCCACCGAGCAATGCTCTAACAATCTCCCACTTTGTCAATTTTAGTGACAAAACTATCAATACATATGGATTACAAAAATAGATAAAATTATAGCTTCTCATCCACATGCTTGATATCCTTGGCATCTTCAACACGACTCGAAATCTTCGTCACTTCCAAGTACTCCAATGATTCCAAAGGTTGTAAGTTTAGCATCATCGTTGTTGAGGATCCGTAGCGATAACAATGAGAAACAAATGTTCTCAATCATTGTTATACAGTGTCATAGTATTATTACACAGCATCAAAGTTCAATTGTATCACAACTTTGACAAAAATACTATGGTGATATGTATCACTCCCCCTTAGTCAATACTTCATCTCAATATGAAAACCACTCCCCCTTACATAATGATCCGTAAACCATATGTATTTGTAGTGTGAACTACACATTAATTCTCCTCCTTTTTGTCAATAAAATTGGTAAAGGTACGAAAATTAGTGGGATCCTAATGAAATTTTCATGGAGACACTTCATGACCAAAAGTGAATAACATACCAACAAATTTAGATGCAATCATATAGCCGAAGCTAAATGCATTCATCAAGGAGTTTATAAAGATACAAGGTAACCCCTAAAATATTCCACAGCCGCACTCCCCACAAAGATATGGAAATTAAGCACAAGTTCAAAATAACTCTCCCCCATAAAATGTCATTCCCGAAAGAACAACAAAGGCGACCTTACTTTCACAAGAAAAGAAGGATTTCTTTGGATATAACCAAATCACATGAAAAACATGAATTTGTATCCAAAATTTCAATTGAATTAACCACAAGAGATCCCATGATTAATTCAATCGGAATACACAACTAAATTAACCACAATATGGTGATCAATTCAATTGGTCATGCTCGACATAAGAGAACTTACGGAGAAACACAGCTAAATTAACCATGAGAATGATCAATCCAATTGATTATGCTCAATCATAAGAAAACTTATGTTGCAACACAGTACATACACAAAATTGTGGATCGGAGATCGACCAATACTGCGGAATAGATAAGGATTCATTCTATATTTTATCACTATTTGCACAATGACGTATAATAGATTTAATCCTTGTAAATAAAAGTTCATCCTTTCTTCCATCAAAATAATGACATAAAAGTCTTTAACTTTTGTTTGTCAAAAGTTCATCCTATCTTTTATCAACACATTCATATTGACATATTAGAGATAACTTTTGAACAAGTATGGGACAGTCACAGGTTCACGGACGTAAACAACATATCCCATAAAAATTTGCAATATATAAAATCATAAAGATTAGAATTGCAAAAATCATCTTACAAAAGACTTAGAATTAAATAAATAAATCTAAAAACATGAAGATGAAAAACGTTGGATATAGCTATGTGTACTCACAATAATGGTTGTTCCAAACCCTAGTGATTCATTTAAACAAAACAAGAATAAATTCTTATAAGAAGATTTACTAGACATAATGAAATCAAAAACAACTCTAAAAACAAAGGGAAATCACAAGCGATAATCAGCGTTCTGATTCGGAATCTTCACTGGTTCCAAAACCTTCAAACTTGTGACAGACAGAATTGACAGTATCTTCAGACACAGTTTTGAAACGATCCTTAAGTCGTGTCTTCATTAGAGCAAGATCGGTGTTGATATCAATTCAGTTCTTAACCCATCTAGCTCTTTTAGAGTATTAACAAGCAACATTTTTTCATAGTTAAATTTAGCGATAAAGTTTTGAACAACTTCATTAGAAATCTCTTCATCATCCTCAATATCTGACAAACCATCAGGAGATCGAGAAGACTTGTCATCAATTTCCTCAAGAGTTCCTTTTTCCTTCTCCTCGAGTGAAAGACCAAAACCTTTGTCAATAAAGCCTCTTGGAAAATAACAAGTTCCTGAAGGTGAAGCCATTCTTGACAGAAAAAGTATCCTGGAGTATGCGTACTTTTCAACAGAAGGTTTTGATATTTAAATGGTTTCACAAAAACCCTGAGTTTAGGGTTTCCAAAGTCGGTTCGTGACAAGCAACAGGGATACCCGTACGAACACGATCTTGACCCATTACACAAAAAGCAAACTCGAAAAGAGAAGTACTCAATTAACATGACAATACAACGATAATGTATGCCTATGTGGGAAAACTCACAAACTTAACTCGATAAAAATTATATATATACAGGAAAATAATTCTTAGAGTTAGAGCAGCAAATTTTCGACAAAAGAAACAAGATTTTTCAAAGACAAAGTACAAATACTTAAGAAGAAATGTTTATGCTTGATTATCTAGCTAAGAGCGATAAGAGTTAGCATAGAAAATTAGAGAAAATTTTTGCCAACAAGTATACCTGAATAATTCTCACTCTACCTGGATTTTTCTTGAGAGTGAGGTTCCAACCTTGTGATTAATTAGCATAAGTATGAGCTCTGAGCTCATTAAATGAATGTTGTTTCTGGTTAAACCTCTTTTTCCAGAATTATGATGTGAAAAGTTATCATAAAACTTATTATCATAGTTTGGATTCTTACCTGAAGAGGTTTGTCTAGAGGGAATTGACAGCCTGTTAATGATCTCTTTGTAACCTTCAATTATCATTTTTAGGTCGTCTTTCGGCTCTCCATTTTTGCTTCCATCTTCTGGTACCTTTTTCACATCAAGAACAACATTGTCTCCCTTCTTAACTGAAGAAAATCTGTAAGTTTTTCTTGAACGATTTAGTTTAGGAAGACTATTCCGCAATTGTGTTAGAGCATAGATTGGTCAACCTCGCATGTGTTTCTATCTCAAGCATGTTTGTCAATGTTAGTGATCAAAACTATAAGTCTTGATTTCTAGCCTACATAGCTAAGCCTCGGACTAGGATAGAAAAGTGTAGTTGAGATCAAGGATATCATGGCGATTCATCATACAACGACTAGATATATACAAGGAACCGTGGAAATTCATCAACAAAAAGGTATGTGGAGACTTGAACTTATCTATCACGCAAAAGTCTATCTCTTCTATCTCCTACTTCTTATGAGACAAAAGTCGTATGCTATATAGACTAGATCATACACATTTGACATTTCGAGCTGAGCATTCATTGCTTATCTTTTATCTCAAAATCATGTGTTGGTAAAGCGTTTCTCTTTGATCAAGTTTATCTTCACCTAGTGACGAAAGTCATGAAAAGTTTCAATCACTTTGAGAATTGCTCTGACGTGAATCGGTCTGTGAATAACGGCTACATAGCGTCCTCTGAGAATGTCTCAATGATTGAAATGAGAGTTTAGATTACATAACCATGTATCCCTTGAACCGAAGTTTTCGAACTTTGTTGATCAAGAGAAATCGGGAGGATTGTGGAATTGGCTTTCCAAGTCCGCGAACTGTCGAAAGTTCTCGACCGAGAATTTCTGCTGGGATTTTCCAAATACTCGTTTGTGTGCTTAGTACGCGAACCCAGTCCGCGAACTGGTGGAAGTTCTCTTTCCGAGAATTTCTGCTGAGTTTGGAAAACTCAACCGATTAACTTAAGTCTGCGAACTTGTTTGTGAACTTAAGAGGTTATGATCTAAAGATGTGCTTTGAACATGAAATATTAAATTACTAAGGAATGATTTATGAAAACCGTGGCTATAATGTTCATGAGCCGATTCAATCGAATCGAATCATCTTTGCTTCAATTGTGTCTTGTGTAGTTACATAAGATCTCATATAAATTGAACAACTCTTTAACTAGTTCATTTGAGTCAACTGAACTAGTTATGGTGAAGAAGAACAAGGTTAATATGAAATGCTCATATGGTTAACCTTTTGGGTTACTATGTTGAACCAACATACACGTACACGTTTGGGCATGGTTTTCACAAACCCAGTAAAATTCTACCCAAGTGTGTGTGACAAGCTAAGTTTTCGATCTAGCCGTTGAGAAATATTAACTTGAATCTAAATCAGGTTTTCATCTGACGGTGAATAAGGACTACTTTGTAACTAAGGAAAAACCCTGATTTGAAGGCTATATAAAGGAGAGATCTAGCACTGTGCAAAACTAATCCCCACACGTCTGTGTGCTACTAGTGGCCCCGCTAGAGTCGATCTCCATTAACCTTTGATTTTCTTCTCTAAAATCAGGTTAACGACTTAAAGACTTCATTGGGATTGTGAAGCCAGAACGATACTACTTAAATATCATAGTTGTGTGATCTGATCTTGCATCTTCTATCGTACGAGTACAATCGATTGATTGGCTTGAGATCGTGAGAGTTCTCCAATAGGCAAGATAAAGAAGTCACAAACATCTTCGTCTCACTGTTTGTGATTCCTCGACAATCCGCTTGTGTAGTCAGGAAGGATTGTAGAGAGGTGATTGATTAATCTAGGTTGTTCTTCGGGAATATAAGACCGGATTATCAATTGGTTCCTGTTACCTTGATTTTATATCTAAAGACGGAACAAAATCTAGGGTTTATCTGTGGGAGACAGATTTATCCTTTTATAGACTTTTCTGTGTGAGACAAATCTGTTTATTATCAAGTCTGTGATTTTGGGTTACAGAAACTCTTGGTTGTGGGTGAGATCAGCTAAGGGAATCAAGTGCGCAGTATCCTGCTGGGATCAGAGACGTAGGAGTACAACTGTACCTTGTATCAGTGGGAGATTTATAGGGGTTCAACTATAGTCCATTCCGAAGTTAGTTTGCAAAAGGCTAGTATCTGTAGCGGCTTAATACAGTGTGTATTCAACATGGACTAGGTCCCGGGGTTTTTCTGCATTTGCGGTTTCCTCGTTAACAAAACTTGTGGTGTCTATGTTATTTCTTTTCCGCATTATATTTTATATATTGAAATAATACAGGTTGTGCGTTCGTGATCATCAACTTCTCTAATCCAACCTTTGGTTGTTGATTGTAGTTGATTGATCCTTGGACATTGGTCTTTGGTATCGTCCAAGTTATCTCTCTTTGATAAAGACTCACAGATTTCTATTTGCTTGAGTAAAGATCAAATCGAGAGATTGAGATAATAACTCATTGAGATACTTTATAACTAAATTGAGTCTGACTGTCTAGTTGATTCTCTAGCAAAGTATTTCAGAGTTAGTCCATACAGATTGCTAATCGAAATATTGGGCGGTGTTGTTATACCCCCGTTTTTTTCAAATTGAACATTAGAGGAACTCATCGAAATGACTTTCCTGGTAGGATGCACAGGGTGAGTACTAAAACCAATTGGTTTAGACATACGAATGTCAGTTACACCTTTAAGAATTAAATCTAAGGTGTGTTGAAGACGAACAATAGAATTCTCACTCAACCCAGATTTCCTCTTTTGTTCGACATGTCCTTTTGAATCACAAAAGAGACACATTCTCTGATCACTTGAGTGATTAGAGAGAACAATCTTAACACGATTGTTGGGAGACTTCTTCCTTCCATGTGATGTGGAGTTTCCTTGATTAGAGGAGGACACGTGAACATCTTTTCCAATAGGAAGGGATTCTGATTTTGCTTCTGTAACAGAAATATTTTTAGTTAACTCAGAAGCAGTTGGTATGATGGACTCTTTTGAACATTCTTGAATAAAGAGTTTACCGAAACGAAGTTCAGTTTCCAAGGCATCCTCTTTGAGATTTTTCTCCTTGCAAAGAGTCTTTAAAAGCGAGTCACGATTATTAACTATACCAATAAGTACATTGAATTTATGTTTCAACCGATTAACATCATCATCATGGATTCTAACAAGTTTTAGAATCATTGCACTCTCTCTGGCTGCATTCCTTTCAACTTCAGAGTCAGACTCTTCGGTAAGGTAGTCAGAGAAACTCTTGTCAATATATGTTTGTTTCCTTGGAAAACTGGGTTCTTCTATATTAGATATTTACACATCTTTCTCTTGAATAGACTTAAAGAAAAGATAATTTTTATTTCTGGTGATGCGTTTATCAGAGACAATATCGTCCATCCTCATATCGCTACCAACACATACTAGTAAGGTCTTTAACGTGTTTGCCTACTCTGATACCAACTGAAAATGCTGGGGTCTAACAACCACACCCAACAATTCGTTTGGAAATCTGAGAGGACTTACTCCAATACACTTTATAGAGAATCAACTAGACAGTCAGACTCAATCTAGAATAAAGTATATCAAAGAGTTTAATATCTCTAACTCTTAATTCAATTCGCAATTCGCAATCAGCAAATATAAATATGGGAGCCTAATTGAATATAAGAGGAGTTACGAACGGTACCAAAGACCAATGTTCAAATGTCAATCAATGTAAATCAATAACCAAAGGTTGGATATTCTAATTGATTGATCTTAACGCACAACCTGTGATATTTCAATTATATAACAAAATATAATGCGAAAAAAATACCACAGACACCAGAATTTTGTTAACGAGGAAACCGAAAATGCAGAAAAACATCGGGACCTAGTCCATATTGAACACCACACTATATTAAGCCGCTACAGACACTAGCCTAATAACAATTAACTTTGGACTGGACTGTAGTTGAACCCTAATCAATCTCACACTGATTCAAGGTACAGTTTTGCTCCTTACGTCTCTGATCCCAGCAGGATACTACGCACTTGATTCCCTTAGTTGTTCTCACCCACAACCAAGAGTTGCTACGAACCAAAGTTGAAGACTTGATAAACAAATCTGTCTCACACAGAAAAGTCTATAGGATTGAATAAATCTGTCTTCCACAGAAATACCCAAGATTTTTTGTTCCGTCTTTTGATAAATCAAGGTGAACAGGAACCAATTGATAAACCGGTCTTATATTCCCGAAGAACAGCCTAGTATTATCAATCACCTCACAATAATCTAAATCGTACGATGGCGAAACTAGATATTGTGGAATCACAAACGATGAGACGAAGATGTTTGTGACTACTTTTTATCTTGTCTATCGGAGATATAAATCTCAAGCCAATTTTACAATTGTACTGGTACGATAGAAACAACAAGTTCAGATCACCTAACTACAAGAGAAGTAGTTCGGTCTGGCTTCACAATCCCAATGAAGTCTTTAAGTCGTTAACCTACAGGGTCTCGAGAAGAAACCTATGGTTAAAGGAGAATCGACTCTAGTTATGCAACTAGTATCACACAAGAGGTGTGGGGATTAGGTTTCCCAGTTACTAGAGTTCCCCTTTATATATTTTTCAAATCAGGGTTTGCCATCAATGTTAGCTTAGTAACAAAGACTCAATATTCACCGTTAGATGAAAACTTGATTAGATTCAAGCTAATATCTTTCAACAGTTAGATCGAACTTAGCTTGTTACACACAAATGAATTGTACCCTCCTTTAGGTTTATGTAACCGTACCCAAACGTGTACACCATGCTGGTTCACAAATAGTTAACCGAGGTTAGCCATATGATTACTCTCATATCAAACCTATTCATCTTAACCATAACTAGTTCAAATGACTCAAATGAAACTAGTTAAAGAGTTGTTCAATTGTATGGAAAACACAATCGAAACAAAACCGGGATTCACTTGAATCAATCATGAACATTATAGCCACGGTTTGTAAAGATTGCATTTCTTATAATTTAAATGTTTAAGTTCATGAACTGACCGATTTGATAAAGTAACCAACTTAGGTATGCATACGGGTATGCGTACTTAAGCAACATGATCTGAGTTTGTTTAGTTTCTAAACTCATCAGAAATTTTCGGATCCACTAATGTGCGAACACAGTATATATTCTTATATCCAATGATGGTTACATAATCTCAACTCTTTATTTCAATCATTGAAACTTTCTTAGAGGATGACAATAGCCGTTTTCACACACTATTAGCATCAAAGCAATTTTCAAGATACTGAAATAATCATTATCGAAACATTCCAATTCTACACCAAATGATTGTATCGCACAAATCATGTAAGATGTTACTCGATAATTTTGTCATGATACAAGATGAACTTGGTCGAAGCGAAAGCTTGCCAACACATATTTCGATAAATATGTAAGCGAGATAAACTCAACTCGAAATCTCAAATGTGTAAAATAGAAAACTATATCGTAAACAGGACTTATGTCTCAATATAAGAGATAGAGTAGAAATAGACTTTCCTAGTGATAGATGAGTTTAAGTCTCCACTTGCCTTTTGTCGATGAAGTTCCACAAGCTCCCCTTAGTAGTTCTTCGTCTTCAAATGATGAACACCGTGAAGTCTAAGCTCAACTACACAATCTATGTCCTAGTCGGAGACATCGAAATATGCTAGAAATCAAGACTTATAGTTTTGATCACTAACATTGACAAACATGCTTGAGATAGCAACGCATGCGAGTTCGACCGAGCAATGCTCAATGCTGCAGCATGTAATATTGCATGACCCCATGCTGAAAATGGCAAGTTAGACCTTAAGATTAATGGTCGGATAATCAATTTTAAGCGCTTAATAAATGATTCCGCTAAGACATTTTGAGTGTGCACGTGAGAGATGGAGTGTTGGACATCAATGCCAATTGACATGCAATAATCATTAAATATTTTAGAGGTAAATTAACCAACATTATCAAGATGAATAGTTTTAATAGAAAAATCTGGAAATTGAGCTCGTAGTTTAATAATTTGTGCAAGAAGTCTTGCAAATGCAACAGTAGAGTCGAAAGTAAGCAAACATGTGACCATCGTGTTGAAGCTTAATAAGAACCATAAAATAACGAAATGATCCACACGAAGGTTTAATTGCTCCACATATATTACCTTGAATTCATTGCAGAAAATTAGGTGATTCGATGCCAACTTTCATCAATGATGGCCTAATAATCAATTTTCCTTGATAACAAACGATGCATGGACAATCATTAAATGATAAGACTTTTAGTCTATTTAGAGGATGTCCATATGAGTTTTCAATAACTCGACGCATCATAGTTGATCCCGGATGACCCAAACGGTCATGCAAAAGTTTAAAAAAACCGGGATCAGAAGTCTTAGGATGATTCACGACATGTGATTCTATTAGGATAGTGTGATATAATCCAGAAGACAGAGATGGAAGATTTTCTAGAACTTGTTTCTTACCTGAGAAAATGGCATGCAGTAATGCATATATAATCTTTGTTAGCGTTGTTTGTTGTCTCAATATGATAGCCATTAAGACGAATGTCTTTAAAACTCAACAAGTTGCGTTTAGATCTTGTTGAAAATAAGGCATCTTGGACATAGATTTTTGTACCATTAGGGAGCATTATTGATGCTTTTCCATGTCCATCAACAAGATTAGAAGTCCCTGAAATTGTAGTAACATTGGCCGTGGCTAATGTTAAATTGGAGAAAAAACTTTTGTTACGAAAGTTGTGTGTGTTGTTGCGCTATCAACAAGACATATATCTTCGTCACTTGTTTGCGGATTTCCATTAGCAATATCCATATCCCTTTAGAAAAATAAAGACAATAATATAAGTTATGGAGAATACACACTAAGAAAATAATTTCATTACTAAAGAGAATTCCAATAACTAATACATTAAAATCAACTGCCTAAAAGAAAAGAAGTAAAAAAATATGACAAAACATTGTCACTTATTCAAACCAAACTACTACTCAATATACCAAAAAGAACTGATCATAAAACAGACAAACTTAGATTTCCTTGAGGAAGGAATCCATGTCTTCAAACTCATTTCCATCATTCTTGAAGTCAGAAATATCAAAATGGGTCATATCCATTGGCATGTCATATTGGGAAAAATTGGTTTCAGCTTTCTTTTCCTTTCCTTTAATAGATGCCTGATAAAGATCAACAAGGTGCCTTGCAGTACGGCAAACATTTTCCCAGTGCCCTGGTGAACCACAACGTTGACAGACAGATTCATGGTGCTTTGAATGGCTTTGCGAGGTTTTGCCTTTGTGTTTCGGGAACACATTCTTCTTACCCTTATGATGATGGGAATTATTACCAGCCCTCTTTTTGTTGTTGGGATTTTTAGGGACTAACCAACGTCCGTGTCCTTTCCCACGGCTTTCAAGAGCATTGCCACGACTTTCTGTAGTGTTCATTTCTGGAGCAGCTGTTGAACCTGCTGGGTGACTTTGATGGTTCTTGAGTAACAACTCATTATTCTGCTGAGCTACTAGAAGGCAAGAGATAAGCTTAGAGTATTTCTTAAAATGCCTTTCACGATATTGATGTTGAAGCAAAATGTTTGAAGCATGAAAGGTAGAGTAAGTCTTCTCCAAAAGATCAGCGTCAGTAATTGTTTCTCCGCATAGTTTTAAGCGAGATACAATCTGAAATAAAGCCGAGTTATATTCACTTATGCTTTTAAAATCTTGTAAGCGGAGGTGCATCTGCTCATATCTAGCTCTTGGAAGGGTGACTGTTTTTTTATGGTCAAACCCATCCTTCAGCTCTGTCCATAGAGTGTACGGGTCTTTCACCGTAAGATACTGAGACTTCAAAGCTTCGTCTAAGTGATGACGAATAAAAATCAATTCTTTGGAGCGATCTTCTTGGGACTCCTTATTGTACTTAGTAATAGTCTTATCAAGTGAGCTAGCACCCAGATGTACCTATGCATCTAGAACCAAAGACAAGTAATTCTTACCGGATATGTCAAGGATTTTGAAGTTCACCTTTGAAAGAGTCGACATGATCTGAATATTAATAAAATAAGAGATGATCAGTAATTTGTAAAATTAGTGAAACAGAAAAAAATAAAATAATAATAATAAAATTCCTAATACAGAATATAGGAGAAAAATAAAGAAATAACTATTGGTCAGGCGACATAACCAAACGTGACCATTAAATAATTAATATACATACAAACACTTCAAGCGCTATTACAAACAATAATACAATGTCCGTGAAAGTATTGGCATATTGATTTCAGTGATAAAAACTAAAAAAAGATATTCTTATACTAACCCGTAGCTAGGAAAGCATAGGTATACATAAAATAAACTAGAGATGTGTAGCTAGTCATAATTAATAGGGACTATATAGGCTTTCCCCATATTGCTCACGTAGACACAACAACAGTGCAATAAATTAAAGTTTGTACCAAAGAAACTAACACAACCCTTGACATGTGCTATTATTGTCTTATAGGACAAAATAGCATATTCGAGTCTACATTCTACACAGGTGAAAGTGACTATCCAATGGGTTTCAATTGATTTTGAAACACATCAGATACTCAGTTGATGTAAAAATAAAATTAAATTAGATTCATTCATAAAGCCTTGTCTCGTATACATAGACAGAGTGTACTGTTTATGAAACAAACACAATGACCCATCATTAGTGAAATAGTACTTCTAGGTTTAATATTAAAAAATTAATCTTTTTTGCACACTCTAACATATTTTCAGAATAGTGAATGGATGGTGTTAGAGTACTGCTCGGTCGAACTCGCATGCGTTGCTATCTCAAGCATGTTTTTCAATGTTAGTGCTCAAAATTATAAGTCTTGATTTCTATCATATTTATATATGTCTCGGACTTGGACATAAATTGTGTAGTTGAGCTTAGTTTTCACGGCGTTCATCATTTGAAGACGAAGAACTAATAAGGGGAACTTGTGGAACTTCATCGACAAAAGGTATGTGGAGACTTAAACTCATCTATCACTTGGAAAGTCTATTTCTACTCTATCTCCTATATTGAGACATAAGTTGTATTACGATATAGTTTTATATATACACATTTGAGATTTCGAGCTGAGTTTATCTCGCTTACATATTTCTCGAAATATGTGTTGGCAAGCTTTCGCTTCGACCAAGTTCATCTTATATCATGTAAAAATTGCCGAGTAACATCTTACATGGTTTATGTGATACAATCATTTGGTGTTGCCTTGGAATGTTTCGTAATGATTATTTTCATAACTTGAAAATTGTTTTGATGCTAATAGTGTGTGAAAACGGCTATTGTCATCCTCTAAGAAAGTTTCAATGATTGAAATAAGAGTTTAGAACACTTAACCATCATTGGATATGTCATGTTGTGCACTCTTGCACAAATGTAATTCATGTACGGGAAACATAGTATGCGCACCCGTTTGCGTACCTGTTGGTTTGAGAAATCCGGGAACCTAAGTATGCGTACCTGTTTCCGTACTGGCGTACAGGTTAATGTCCGAGAATTTCTGCTGGGATTTGAAGTTCGCGTACCCGTTTGCATACTGGCGTAACTCAATCTTAGTCCGGGTATTTCAAGTATGCGTACCCGTTTCCATACTCGAAGGTTAAAGTTCTAAAATCGGTTTTAAACATGAACATGAACATAAACATTTATACAATAAGGAATGCAATCTTTGCAAACCGTGGATATAATGTTCATGATTGATTCGAGTGGATCAAACCGATTTGGCTTCAATTGTGTTCTTGTACAATTCTATGAGAATATAGCAATTGAACAATTCTTTAATTAGTTTCATTTGAGTCATTTGAACTAGTTATGGTTAAGATGAATAAGGTTGATATGAGAGTAATCATGTGGCTAACCTCGGTTAACTATTTGTGAACCAACATGGTGTACACGTTTATGTACGGTTACATAAACTTAAATGAAGGTACATTGCATTTGTGTTTAATAAACTAAGTTCGATCTAACGGTTGAAAGATATTAGCTTGGTTGAATCAGGTTTTTCATCTAACGGAGAATATTGAATGCTTTGTTACCAAGGTAACTTGGATTGCAAACCCTGATTTGAAAACTATATAAAGGAGAGCTCTAGAAACTGGGAAACCTAATCCCCACACCTCCTGTGTGTTACTAGTTGCATAACTAGAGTCGATTCTCCTTTAAACTTTTTCTATCAAGATCATGTAGGTTAACGACTTCAAATACTTCATTGGGATTGTGAAGCCAGACCCAACTATTTTCTTTGTAGTTGCGTGTTCTGATCTTGCCCGATTCTATCGTATTGAAATAATTGACTCGAGATTAATTTCTCCGATAAGCAAGATAAAAGTAACCACAAACATGTTCGTCTCATCGTTTATGATTCCACAATATCTTGTTTCGCTAGTCGATTAAGATTATTGTGAGGTGATTGATAATACTAGGTTGTTCTTCGGGAATATAAGTCCGATTTATCAATTGGTTCCTGTTCACCTTGATTTATCAAAAGACGGAACAAAAATTCTTGGGTATTTCTGTGGGAGACAGATTTATTCAATCATATGACTTTTCTGTGTGAGACAGATTTGTTTATCAAGTCTTCGACTTTGGATCGTAGCAACTCTTAGTTTTGGGTGAGATCAGCTAAGGGAATCTAGTGCGTAGTATCCTGCTGGGATCAGAGACGTAAGGAGCGCAACTGTACCTCGAATCAGTGTGAGATTGATTAGGGTTCAACTACAGTCCAGTTCGAAGTTAATTGGTAGTAAGCTAGTGTCTGTAGCGGCTTAATACAGTGTGGTGTTCAATCTGGACTAGGTCCCGGGGTTTTTCTGTATTTGTGGTTTCCTCGTTAACAAAATTCTGGTGTCTGTGTTATTTCTTTTCCTCATTATATTTTGTTATATAATTGAAATATCACAGGTTGCGCGTTAAGATCAATCAATTAGAATATCCAACCTTTGGTTGTTGATTTACATTGATTGACATTTGAACATTGGTCTTTGGTACCGTTCAAGTAACTCCTCTTATATTTAATCGGGCTCGCAGATTTCTATTTGCTTATTGAGGATTGAATTAAGAGTTAGAGATATTAAGCTTTTTGATATAATTTACTCTAGATTGAGTCTGACTGTCTAGTTGATTCAATAGAAAGTGTATTGGAGTAAGTCCTCTCGGATTTCCAAACGAATTTTTGGGTGTGGTTGTTAGACCCCCGCATTTTCAATTGGTATCAGAGCAGGAAAACACATTAAAGACCTTATAAGTCTGTGTTTGTAGCGATCTGATTATGGACGAGTCTATCTCTAATAACATACCAGGTCAGAAATTACCAGATGTTTTTCAAAGCTTGGATTCATCTGAGAGAACTATCACATCTATATCAATATCTAAACATTCTCTTAATGTAAAAATTGTTGATAACTGGGAAACATTCCTAGAAGAACAATTGGATGAACTTTCTGATGAAGGTGATTCAGATATTGATAGAGAGGTTGATAAGGAAGTCTCAGAGTATGTTAAGGTTTTGAAATTCGTTGGAAAAGAAGAAGATGACAACTTCTCATGTCACACCTCTTCTGACTCCTCTATGTCGAAAAAACAAGCAGTTGAGAAGATGTTATGCACGTGTTTATGTTTCGAATCGTTCTAACAAATCAATCCACAAGGATTCTGAGGAAAACCTACGTACAAAGTCACTTGAATGTGATATTCTTTATCAAAAGTACTTTTAGTTGGAAGAGAAACTTGCAGAATCTGAAGCAAGGATTAAATCTCAACAAGTTAGTTTTGATGACAGGGAAAGCGCTTATCTCGCTCGAGAAAAACGCCTTGAGGCTGATTTAACTACTGCTCTTGATAAAATCAAGATGTTGGACGATGACTTGAAAAAGTTCAATACTAGTTCAAGCAAATTAACCACTATACTAGGAGCAAGTAAAAATCACCGTGATACACGAGGATTGGGCTATAAGGGAATAAATGCTCTAAGTACTAGCAAACAGGTAAAATTTGTCAAGGCTAGTGATTCTAATCAAAAGGTTTGCACTGATGGCAAAAGTGAAATACCTTCACCGGCAGTGAAGGTTCAAAAGAGCAAAGTATATCAACCTCCAAAGTCAGCATATCCGGATCGAGGTAGGAACATTCCTTATGTTTGCCACTATTGCGGAAATAAAGGTCACCTGGAAAGGAGATGTTGTTTCCGTATAAGGAATGATAAACTTCATGATGTTCTTGTTTGGGCATCAAAATAAGTTGTAAAACCAAGATCATATGTTAAGACTAATCCCCTTAACGTTACAGGTTGTAACTGTCCAACCTTTAGGCAACGGAATCAGTGCTGTGATAAACCTAGATTTTCCTATAAACGTCATACGAATCCTTTTCACAATCATAATGGTTATCAAAAGGATAACTTCGTAAAGACAAAGACAAGATCCGATGCTCCCAATTGGAGAAAGACTAACTTGCAAAAGAATAGTCAATCCACTCTTTCGAGAAATCTTGACGAGAGTAATGGGAAGAAGGTTCCGGTTGTTCCTAAACACACTCAGAAGTGGGTTCCAAATAAAGTCAATGATGCTTTGAGTGTGGAAAGGAATGATCTCCCAGAAAATTCCATGACTATGGAGAAGGCAGTATCCATGATGTTGGAATTTAAAAAGTTCTTTGGAAAGAAGGATTTGGATGTGAAAGTTTCTAAAAGAGATCTCTTTCATGATAATACAAAAGTCACTTGTGGTGAGCAAGATATTATTCACCTCAACACAACTTGAATGTGTTGAAAGTGCATCCTCACCAAGGAATGCCCTGCTACTGGTGGGCCCGGAGGTGTGTGAAAATTAAGCGCAATAAAAACGCGGGCCTACAGTAATACCGCAAGTGCACGGTCGTCAGTTGTAGCTCGTGCAAGTACGGGTCGATCCACAGATATTGGGAGTGTTTGGAGTTTCTAGCTATTTGGGCTCTAAATTGCTATTGGGCTTCTAATTGTGCTTTGGGCTTAGTGGGTTTTTGTAACAATGAAATGGTTTTGGGCTCAGTGGGCTTTTGGATTGACTGTGAACTTATGGGCTTTTGGTCTTTTGAATTGCACTGGGCCTTGGGCTAACAGTGACTGTGAATTGGGTTTTAGATTTTCACCTGGGCTTTGATTAAGTCCACAGTGGGCTTTTGTAATGAATCTGGGCTTCAGCAGTAGCAGAAGCAGTGCACAGTAGCAGCAGAAGCAGTGCACAGCAGCAGCAACAGCAACAGCAAGTAGTAGCAGCAGCAGTGCAAAGGGCAGGTGCTCAGCAGGGAAAGGGAGAGCAGGAGCTGTGCAGGCAGACAAGGTAAAGCAGGCTCTAGGCAGACAGGGCACTAAATCACACAGGGCCAAGGATGGCATTTACAATGACAGGTACAAAGAAAAAGTGACAATGGTATATACATGGAAGCAACACAGGGCAAAAGGAGGAAAATTTACAATGGCAAAAGCAAACAGCACAAAAGTATTATGAGAAGGTGACAGAACAATGAAACTACAAGCAGAGAACAATGGAACCAAGGCCTAAGCCAAGGGCAGGGGTGACAGTGCACTGACTTCAGTGCACAGCAAAATGTGAAGTGCAAAAAAAAAAAAGTTAAGTTGCAAGTGACTGTGAAAACAAAATGTGGGTTAAGCTAAGGCTTTGAATCCACCCTTGTGTCCTAGCCAAACAATGTGATCCTAGGTTGAGTTGAAAATCCTAGGCATACATCTAGAATGGGAGGAAAACTGATTTGCTCACTAGTTTGCCCCTAGCATTGACTGTCTTTTGACAGAACAATCAATCACAGGCACTATGAGCATCAATCTCTTCCCATTGATCAATCAACACACTGCACTAAGGCTCTAACCTAGCATTCCACTATCTAACAGTCCACTAAAGCTTCATCTGAGCCTCAGCAGTGAACTCAGAACATGAGAAAACAGATGGAACAACACATGATTAACAGGAACAACACAACATTTAAACTACTAAACAGTGAATGAAAATTGCAAAAGAAGAACCCTAAAAATTAACAGTGAAATCAAATTAAATTAACCCAATTAGGGGGTTTCTCGGCTAACCAAGAACAACCTTTGCATTCTCTACAGCTTCCCTTTTATAGCTTACAACAAAATACAAAACCCTAATTCGAAACCCTAATTTTTTGGGGAAAATCAAATTCGACATACCCATGTGTAAATTGGCTTCGACCCATGCTTCTTGATGTCCCTCTGATGCTCTTCCTGCTCCAATTGATGTACTGCAACCCTAGCTCGAGTTGTTTCATCAACTCCACACCTAGGTCAGAGAGATGTGGGTTTGAAAAAGTACCTAGGCTAGAGGGTTGGGGAAAGTGATGGTGATTGAGGTGGTGTCGGGGTATGGAGATGGTTGTGAGGCAGAGGGTGGCAGTGGACATGGAAGAGAGGCAGGAGCAGAGCTCGACTGCAACTGTCGGGGGAAGAAGAGAGTTTTTGGGGAAAAAAGATTTGGGGAAGAAGAACTTGTTTGGGTGAAGTCGATGGTTTTGGATGCTAGGGTGTGAAGCGGGTGTAGCGAACTTTGATGAACAGCAAGTAAAGAGCGTTGGATGATCCCATATAGATTGAATCGAACGGCTACGATGGAGAGGTATGTAGCGACCGTTGGATTATGAGATACAACAAAACTGACGGCTTCAGATGGAGTTAGGTACTATGGTGTTTGACAGGAGCTTCGGATTTTGATGCACAATGATGAGGCGACCGTTGGATGACAAGATGGATCCAATCTGACGGCTCTCATGGAAATGGGTATGGATAATGGAAATGGATTTGGGTAAGGGTTTTGGGCCTTGGGTATGCCAAGCCCATATCTTCTTTAAGAACAATTCTTCCTCTTCAAGCCCATTTCTAGTTGATCCGGCTCTTGCAAACATCATTCTTCGCTTCCTCCTAGCGAGAGTCTTTGCCGTTCCTTTGCTCTTTTCGCTCCGTGAGATAACCAGGCTTTATTTAGTACCTAAAAATGCAAAATTAATTAAGAAAAGTATTTATTCTTGAAAACAACGAAAATACAGAATATGGGATAAAATGTAGAATTAATGCACAAGAGATGAGTTAAATGCCAAGAAAAATATATAGAAATATGCACTTTTTAGCACTCATCAAATACCCCCAAACCTGAATTTTACTTGTCCTCAAGTAAAACAAAACTAAGGAAATCCTACCTATACCACTGTCGCTGGTCTCTCGAATGCATTTAGCGTATGCACTAAGCCTTTTAAACCACTAAGTGTCCCTAGTGGACGAGTGAAGTCTCGTGAAGGTTTGCTTAGAACGTACCTACAAAGTTCTAGGTCAAAATATAAGCTCAGATTCCATCAAATGTGACATGTGCAAGTCAGTTAAGCTCACAGCAAAATGGAGATGTCAATCTAGCTATCGAAGGCACAATCCTAGCACTGATAACAAATAAGGACATGTGATAAGAGTGTAAAGTGTATCTACACATGTGTAAAGAAAGATCGGATGTTATGACTACTAATCACCAAGAGATAGTTTCTTAGGCTAAGAACCAAGGTCGAAATCTAGCTAGCTGTCCGGACTTTACGAGAATTGTGAATGAGTTGGAGGTATTTCACAATTACTCGCGTTGTACATCAATGGCATACACCCTCCTTGCTTATTACAATGAAACAACAAAAGATGACTATTTACATGACTCTTATTTACATTGACTATTCTCTTTTATTTTTGGAACAAGAGATGATGGAATTGATAAATACTTGAATTTTTTTTTTTTTTTTTTTTTTTTTTTTTTTTTTTTTTTTTTTTTTTTTTTTTTTTTTTTTTTTTTTTTTTTTTTTTTTTTTTTTTTTTTTTTTTTTTTTTTTTTTTTTTTTTTTTTTTTTTTTTTTAGAACAAGGAAACACTTTTGATACAGAACAAAAAGAAACAAAAATTACATGACACTTTGCAAGAGGTAGCCCTTTTTGATGCACCCAGTTAAATTCGATGGTTGTCTTTCTTAATGTAACCTCCACCTTCTATCCCAACCAACCAAAGAACAAGCTAGTCAAGTTTCGTTCAGTATTCTAAAGTGATTGGCAATCGTGACTTCCTATCAAACACCTTGAAGATCGAGGCTATACATGTATTGGTAGATCGTGCGCGTGCAAATTTCTTATCACTATGTGAATTGTGCTAGAATCAGGGTGCCTAAATATCTAGACTAAGACTCCTAATAATTACATATTTGCACAAGAGTCAACATTTCAAGGTAAATGAGCTCCATTTTTATGTTTTGTTTTTTTCAATTTTTAAATTTTTTATTTTGATTTTTCAATTTTTTTTGGAATTTTTCAATTTTTTCAAAAAGATGGAGTTTTGTTTTCAATTATGGCATATTATCGTGGTATCTACTCTATACCCCCAAACCTAAACTAAACATTGTCCTGAATGTTTAAAAATATGGAAAGAATTAAAATGCAACATATGGAAAGGGACATGCTGAGTAGAGTAAAAGGAGAGAGAATACCCGATTTCGGCGAAAGCAGAATTAAAACTCCGTTATCCAAGGCAAAACTCCAACATATTCAGAGTCACAATGGATGAGCACAAAATATATACAAAAGGAAATTGAACTAACACATTATCTACAAGAAAATTTGGTTTTTAATGGGATTGGACTTTTTGGGAAAAATTTGGTTTTGTCGGGAGACATTTGGTTTTGATGGGAAAAAGAAAAATTTTGGTTTTTAGGGAAACATTTGGAAAACTTTGGTTTTTATGGGAGAAATTTTTGATTTTTGAATGGGAGAGAAAATATTTATTTAAGAAAATAAATTTGTTTTCTTTTTTTCTTTTTTTTTTTGAATTTGGGAGCAAGCCCACTGTTGGTCCTCTAATGGAATGGGAGGAAGGCTGCGGCCCACGAAACACTAAGTTTTAATTTTGAAAGTTTAATTTGGCCCAGTTGGTTAAGGCCCGACGTTTGTTTTAAAACTTTGGTTTCGAGGTCCACTCTTGAGTGGAAACAAGCCCACAATCGGTTACAAGCTCAGCTGGGTTTAAACCCAGAGTCCAAAATACAAGTCCAATGAAAGAATTTAAACAAGCCCACAAATTAAACAAACAAGCCCACAAAAAATTAATTACAAACCCAACAGAAAATAAAAAAGCCCAAAAATTGGCTTTAATATTACAAGCCCACAATTAAAAATTGGAAGCCCACAGGTTGGGTTCTCTTAATGGGTTTAGGCTTACCTTGTTAGCACAGCCCAGCTGCTCTGATATTGTTGCAAAAACCCAGTTGGGCTTTGGTTCTTTTCCTTGGTGGCGTCCCAGCAGAGGAAAACAGGTTCAGAACAGCAGGCCCAACAGCAAAAGAAGTGAAGCAGATGCAGATGCAAGTGCGATGAAGTGAAATGCAAAATAGCCAAGAAAACTACAAGAAAAACACAGCACCAATCCCCGGCAGCGGCGCCAAAAACTTGGTGGGCCCGGGAAAGCGTATAAAATTGAAGCGAAATGAAACGGGCCTACAGTAATACCGCAAGTGCACGGTCGTCAGTTGTAGCTCGTGCAAGTACGGGTCGATCCACAGAGATTGGGGGTGTTTGGAGTTTCTAGCTATTTGGGCTCTAAATTGCTATTGGGCTTCTAATTGTGCTTTGGGCTTAGTGGGTTTTTGTAACAATGAAATGGTTTTGGGCTCAGTGGGCTTTTGGATTGACTGTGAACTTATGGGCTTTTGGTCTTTTGAATTGCACTGGGCCTTGGGCTTTGATTAAGTCCACAGTGGACTGGACCTTTGATTTTTGGAATGAACTGAGCCTTGGGCTCAGTTGGCTGGGCCTTTAGATTAGCTAGGCTTCTGAGCTATGAACTAGATTACACTGGGCTTTTGTAAAACAAGGTAATGAATGCATTAACAAGAACAGGAGAAACAAATGAGAAGAAAGAGCAAATAGTGGCAGTGAAGCTGTGATATTTACAAAGCAATGAAGATGGTAGTGAAATAATGAGACAATGGATGATAAAACAATAAACACAAGAAAACAGATACAAATACAAAACACAAAACAGGTGACAGTGGCAGTGGAGAGTGATAGTGAAGAAAAGCAAAGGAAATGGTGAAAATGGCAGTGAGGATGGCAATGGAAATGAAGCAAAGAGAAAGACCAAGGCAGTGAAGTAAATGTGACAGTGAAGCAAAGGTAACAGTGGCAGTTAACAGGAAACAAAGCCAAATAAACCAAGGCTGTTAGCCAAGGGCAGGGAGGAGTTTGCAGCTGTGGCTAAGCTAAGGCTTAGAATCCACCTTGTGTCCTAGCTAAACAATGCAATTCTAGATTTAAAAACTTAAGCATCCAACTAGAATGGGAAGAAAATCAGCTTGCTCACTGATTTGCCCCTAGCATTGACTGTCTTTTGAAAGCACAGTCAATCACAGGCATATCAGAGCACCAACTTCTTCCCATTACTCAAGCAAAATAGGCCTTCCTAGCAATTCATCATTCATTAGTGCACTAAGGTTTCATCTGAGCCTCAGCAGTGAACTCAGAACATAATTAACATTAAAATGGAACTAAACATGATCATGTGAAATAACATAGCATTTAAACAACTAAACAGTGAATGAAAATTGCAAATAAATAACCCTAAAAATTAACAGTGAAATCAAATTAAATTAAATTAACCCAATTAGGGGGTTTCTCGGATGACCCAAGAACAACCTTTGCATTCTCTACAGCTTCCCTTTTATAGCTTACAACAAAATACAAAACCCTAATTCGAAACCCTAATTTTTTGGGGAAAATCAAATTCGACATACCCATGTGTAAATTGGCTTCGACCCATGCTTCTTGATGTCCCTCTGATGCTCTTCCTGCTCCAATTGATGTACTGCAACCCTAGCTCGAGTTGTTTCATCAACTCCACACCTAGGTCAGAGAGATGTGGGTTTGAAAAAGCAACTAGGCTAGAGGGTTGGGGAAAGTGATGGTGATTGAGGTGGTGTCGGGGTATGGAGATGGTTGTGAGGCAGAGGGTGGCAGTGGACATGGAAGAGAGGCAGGAGCAGAGCTCGACTGCAACTGTCGGGGGAAGAAGAGAGTTTTTGGGGAAAAAAGATTTGGGGAAGAAGAACTTGTTTGGGTGAAGTCGATGGTTTTGGATGCTAGGGTGTGAAGCGGGTGTAGCGAACTTTGATGAACAGCAAGTAAAGAGCGTTGGATGATCCCATATAGATTGAATCGAACGGCTACGATGGAGAGGTATGTAGCGACCGTTGGATTATGAGATACAACAAAACTGACGGCTTCAGATGGAGTTAGGTACTATGGTGTTTGACAGGAGCTTCGGATTTTGATGCACAATGATGAGGCGACCGTTGGATGACAAGATGGATCCAATCTGACGGCTCTCATGGAAATGGGTATGGATAATGGAAATGGATTTGGGTAAGGGTTTTGGGTCTTGGGTATGCCAAGCCCATATCTTCTTTAAGAACAATTCTTCCTCTTCAAGCCCACTTCTAATTGATCCGGCTCTTGCAAACATCATTCTTCGCTTCCTCCTAGCGGGAGTCTTTGCCGTTCCTTTGCTCTTTTCGCTCCGTGAGATAACCATGCTTTATTTTGTACCTAAAAATGCAAAATTAATTAAGAAAAGTATTTATTCTTGAAAACAACGAAAACACAGAATATGGGATAAAATGTAGAATTAATGCACAAAAGATGAGTTAAATGCCAAGAAAAATATATAGAAATATGCACTTTTTAGCACTCATCAAATACCCCCAAACCTGAATTTTGCTTGTCCTCAAGTAAAACAAAACTAAGGAAATCCTACCTATACCACTGTCGCTGGTCTCTCGATTGCATTTAGCGAATGCAATAAGCCTTTTAAACCACTAAGTGTCCCTAGTGGACGAGTGAAGTCTCGTGAAGGTTTGCTTAGAACGTACCTACAAAGTTCTAGGTCAAAATATAAGCTCAGATTCCATCAAATGTGACATGTGCAAGTCAGTTTAAGCTCACAGCAAAATGGAGATGTCAATCTAGCTATCCAAGGCACAATCCTAGCACTGATAACAAATAAAGACATGTGATAAGAGTGTAAAGTGTATCTACACATGTGTAAATAAATATCGGATGTTATGACTACTAATCACCAAGAGATAGTTTCTCAGGCTAAGAACCAAGGTCGAAATCTAGCTAGCTGTCCGGACTTTACGAGAATTGTGAATGAGTTGGAGGTATTTCACAATTACTCGCGTTGTACATCAATGGCATACACCCTTCCTTGCTTATTACAATAAAACACAAAAGATGACTCTTTACATGACTCTTATTTACATTGACTACTCTCTTTTATTTTTGGAACAAGAGAGGATGGAATTGATAAATACTTGATTGATTTTTTTCATTTTTTTCATTTTTTTTTTTTTTTTTTTTGATAAGGAAACACTTTTGATACATATACAAAAGGAAACAAAAAATTACATGACACTTTGCAAGAGGTAGCCCTTTTTGATGCACCCAGTTAAATTCGATGGTTGTCTTTCTTAATGTAACCTCCACCTTCTATCCCAACCAACCAAAGAACAAGCTAGTCAAGTTTCGTTCAGTATTCTAAAGTGATTGGCAATCGTGACTTCCTATCAAACACCTTGAAGATCGAGGCCATACATGTATTGGTAGATCGTGCGCGTGCAAATTTCTTATCACTATGTGAATTGTGCTAGAATCAGGGTGCCTAAATATCTAGACTAAGACTCCTAATAATTACATATTTGCACAAGAGTCAACATTTCAAGGTAAATGAGCTCCATTTTTTATGTTTTTTTTTCTTTCAATTTTTAATTTTTAATATTTTTTTTTTTATTTTTATTTTTTTTAAAAAAGAAAATAAAATTTGGTTTTTGAATGGGAGCAAGCCCACTGTTTGGTTTTGTGTTTGCTTTGGCTCAGCTGGTTTGAAAACGTTTGGTGAAACTGAGTCCAAAATCTCGGCCTAGAATTTGGGTACTCGGCCCACTAACGAGTTAACCTAGCGTGATCGGTTACAAGCTCAGCTGGGTTTAAAAACCCAGAATACAAAATACAAGTCCAAATTAAACAAGCTCACAAAAATTAAATACAAGCCCACAAATTAAACAAACAAGCCCACAAAAATTAATTACAAACCCAACAGAAAATAAAAAGCCCAAAAATTGGCTTTAATATTACAAGCCCACAATTAAAAATTGGAAGCCCACAATTCGGGTTCTCTGAATGGGTTTACCTTTTTAGCACAGCCCAGCTGCTCTGATATTGTTGCAAAAACCCAGTTGGGATTTGGTTCTTTTCCTTGGTGGCGTCCCAGCAGAGGAAAAACTGGTTCAGAACAGCAGGTCCAACAACAAATGAAGTGAAGCAGATGCAGATGCAAATGCTATGCAGTGAAATGCAAAAATAGCTAATAAAACTACTAGAGAAACAAACCGAGTCCCCGGAAGCGGCGCCAAAAACTTGGTGGGCCCGAAGGTGTGTGAAAATTAAGCGATAAAAACGGGCCTACAGTAATACCGCAAGTGCACGGTCGTCGGTTGTAGCTCGTGCAAGTACGGGTCGATCCACAGAGACTGGGGGTGTTTGGAGTTTCTAGCTATTTGGGCTCTAAATTGCTATTGGGATTCTAATTGTGCTTTGGGCTTAGTGGGTTTTTGTAACAATGAAATGGTTTTGGGCTCAGTGGGCTTTTGGATTGACTGTGAACTTATGGGCTTTTGGTCTTTTGAATTGCACTGGGCCTTGGGCTAACAGTGACTGTGAATTGGGCTTTAGCTTTTCACCTGGGCTTTGATTAAGTCCACAGTGGGCTTTTGTAATGAATCTGGGCTTCAGCAGTAGCAGAAGCAGTGCACAGCAGCAGCAGAAGCAGTGCACAGCAGCAGCAACAGCAACAGCAAGTAGTAGCAGCAGCAGTGCAAAGGGCAGGTGCTCAGCAGGGAAAGGGAGAGCAGGAGCTGTGCAGGCAGACAAGGTAAAGCAGGCTCTAGGCAGACAGGGCACTAAATCACACAGGGCCAAGGATGGCATTTACAATGACAGGTACAAAGAAAAAGTGACAATGGTATATACATGGAAGCAACACAGGGCAAAAGGATGAAAATTTACAATGGCAAAAGCAAACAGCACAAAAGTATTATGAGAAGGTGACAGAACAATGAAACTACAAGCAGAGAACAATGGAACCAAGGCCTAAGCCAAGGGCAGGGGTGACAGTGAAGCAAAGGTAACAGTGGCAGTTAACAGGAAACAAAGCCAAATAAACCAAGGCTGTTAGCCAAGGGCAGGGAGGAGTTTGCAGCTGTGGCTAAGCTAAGGCTTAGAATCCACCTTGTGTCCTAGCTAAACAATGCAATTCTAGGTTTAAAAACTTAAGCATCCAACTAGAATGGGAAGAAAATCAGCTTGCTCACTGATTTGCCCCTAGCATTGACTGTCTTTTGAAAGCACAGTCAATCACAGGCATATCAGAGCACCAACTTCTTCCCATTACTCAAGAAAAACAGGCCTTCCTAGCAATTCATCATTCATTAGTGCACTAAGGTTTCATCTGAGCCTCAACAGTGAACTCAGAACATAAGAAAACAGATGGAACAACACATGATTAACAGGAACAACACAACATTTAAACTACTAAACAGTGAATGAAAATTGCAAAAGAAGAACCCTAAAAATTAACAGTGAAATCAAATTAAATTAACCCAATTAGGGGGTTTCTCGGCTAACCAAGAACAACCTTTAACATCCTACATCAGTTCCTATTTATAGTTTACAACAAAATCCCTAATTTCACCAAACCCTAATTTGAAAATCCCCAAATCAGCAGGATTAGGGTTTCGAGAATAACTAAAATTAACTCACCCTCTGATGCAAATAGACTCGACCCATGCTTCTTCTGACCTTCCTGCTCCTCTCTCATGCTTCAATTGACGCCTCTGCTGCTCTAATTGTTCCCTAGTTCGAGTTATTTTACTCACCCCAAAACCTAGGGTTTCAGTGGTTGTGAGATGGGGAAAATAACTAGGCTAGGGAGATGGGTTTGAGGTGGTGTCGGGGTATGGAGATGGTAGTGAGGCAGAGGGTGGCAGTGGACATGGAAGAGAGGCAGGAGCAGAGCTCGACTGCAACTGTCGGGGGAAGAAGAGAGTTTTTGGGGAAAAAAGATTTGGGGAAGAAGAACTTGTTTGGGTGAAGTCGATGGTTTTGGATGCTAGGGTGTGAATCGGGTGTAGCGAACTTTGATGAACAGCAAGTAAAGAGCGTTGGATGATCCCATATAGATTGAATCGAACGGCTACGATGGAGAGGTATGTAGCGACCGTTGGATTATGAGATACAACAAAACTGACGGCTTCAGATGGAGTTAGGTACTATGGTGTTTGACAGGAGCTTCGGATTTTGATGCACAATGATGAGGCGACCGTTGGATGACAAGATGGATCCAATCTGACGGCTCTCATGGAAATGGGTATGGATAATGGAAATGGATTTGGGTAAGGGTTTTGGGCCTTGGGTATGCCAAGCCCATATCTTCTTTAAGAACAATTCTTCCTCTTCAAGCCCACTTCTCGTTGATCCGGCTCTTGCAAACATCATTCTTCGCTTCCTCCTAGCGGGAGTCTTTGCCGTTCCTTTGCTCTTTTCGCTCCGCTATTCATCCAAACTTTATTTATTACCTAAAAATGCAAAATTAATTAATAAAAATATTTATTCTTGAAAACCAAGAAAATACAGAATATGGGATAAAATGTACAATTAATGCACAAAAGATGAGTTAAATGCAAACAAAAAGATATAAAAATATGCACTTTTTAGCACTCATCAAATACCCCCAAACTTGAATTTTACTTGTCCTCAAGTAAAAAAAAACTAAGGAAATCCTACCTATACCACTGTCGCTGGTCTCTCGAATGCATTTAGCGTATGCACTAAGCCTTTTAAACCACTAAGTGTCCCTAGTGGACGAGTTAAGTCTCGTGAAGGTTTGCTTAGAACGTACCTACAAAGTTCTAGGTCAAAATATAAGCTCAGATTCCATCAAATGTGACATGTGCAAGTCAGTTAAGCTCACAGCAAAATGGAGATGTCAATCTAGCTATCGAAGGCACAATCCTAGCACTGATAACAAATAAAGACATGTGATAAGAGTGTAAAGTGTATCTACACATGTGTAAAGAAAGATCGGATGTTATGACTACTAATCACCAAGAGATAGTTTCTCAGGATAAGAACCAAGGTCGAAATCTAGCTAGCTGTCCGGACTTTACGAGAATTGTGAATGAGTTGGAGGTATTTCACAATTACTCGCGTTGTACATCAATGGCATACACCCTTCCTTGCTTAT